>NW_028128800.1:0-17224 GCF_965231255.1 Vanellus vanellus
GGCCGCGCTGGGGGCGTGGCCACCGCGATGGGGCCGTGGCTAATGCGGGGGGGACTGGTGCGTCGGGGGCGTGGCCTTCCCCGAAGGGGGGGGCGTGGCTTTCCCCGAGGGGGCGTGGCCTTCCCTGAGGGCCGGGCTTTAATGGCGGCGGATGGGGGGGGAGGGGGGGGGGAAGAGCCGAGCTGAGCCTCCCCGCGGGTGGGAGAGGCTTCCCCGGGGTGGGAGGGGCTTCTCCAGGTGGGCGGAGCTTCCCGCGGACCCCCCCCCGGGCCCCCCCCGGGGTCCCCTTCACCCACCATCGCCGCCGCTCCGCGCTGCCGCCGCCGCTGCCGCCGCCGCGATCCCAGCGGCCCCCGCGGCCGGAAGCGGAAGAGGCGGTAGAAAGGGGCGGTTCTGCGCAGGCGCGCAGCGGAAGCCGCGCGCCGCCTCGCCCTCCTCCGGGCGCCGACTGGAGGAGGGCGCGCGGCGGAGCGCCGCCATCTTGTGAGGGGGCCACTTCCGCCCCCGCCGCCATCTTGTGAGGGGGCCACTTCCGCCGCCGCCGCCATCTTGTGAGGGGCGCGAATGCCGCCGCCGCCATCTTGGGGAGGGCGAAGGGCTGAGGTAAAAGCGCGGGGGGGGGAAGAGGGGGGGAACTGGGGGTTACTGGGGGGGACTGGGAGGGGGGTTGGTGATCGTTGAGGGGGAATTTGGGGGCGGGGGGGTGAAAAGGGGGGTGGTTGGGTGTCTTTGGGGGTCTGTGAGGGGAATTGGGGGGGACTGGGGGGGCTATGGGGGGTGTTGGGGGTCTGAGGGGGTTATTGGGGGTCGGGGGGGGCTATGGGGCGGTGTTGGGGGTCTGAAAGGGGTTATTTGGGGTCTGGGGGGGCTATGGGGCGGTATTGGGGGTCTGGGGGGGCTATGGGGCGGTATTGGGGGTCTGGGGAGGGCTATGGGGTGATATTGGGGGTCTGGGGGGGGCTATGGGGCAGTATTGGGGGTCTGGGGGGGCTATGGGGCGGTATTGGGGGTCTGGGGAGGGCTATGGGGTGATATTGGGGGTCTGGGGGGGGCTATGGGGCAGTATTCGGTGTCTGAGGGGGGTTATTGGGGGTCTGGGGGGGCTATGGGGCAGTATTGGGGGTCTGAGGGGGTTATTTGGGGTCTGGGGGGGGCTATGGGGCGGTATTGGGGGTCTGAGGGGGTTATTGGGGGTCTGAGGGGGATTATTGGGGGTCTGAGGGGGGTTATTTGGGGTCTGGGGGGCTATGGGGCAGTATTGGGGGTCTGAAGGGGGTTATTGGGGGTCTGAGGGGGATTATTGGGGGTCTGAGGGGGGTTATTTGGGGTCTGGGGGGGGCTATGGGGCAGTATTGGGGGTCTGAGGGGGTTATTGGGGGTCTGGGGGGGGCTATGGGGTGATATTGGGGGTCTGGGGGGGGTTATTGGGGGTCTGGGGGGGGCTATGGGGCGGTGTGGGGGGTCTGAGGGGGTTATTGGGGGTCTGAGATGGTTATTGGGGGTCTGGGGGGGGCTATGGGGCGGTGTTGGGGGTCTGAAAGGGGTTATTTGGGGTCTGGGGGGGCTATGGGGCAGTATTGGGGGTCTGGGGGGGCTATGGGGCGGTGTTGGGGGTCTGAGGGGGTTATTGGGGGCCTGAGATGGTTATTGGGGGTCTGGGGGGGGCTATGGGGCGGTGTTGGGGGTCTGAAAGGGGTTATTTGGGGTCTGGGGGGGCTATGGGGCAGTATTGGGGGTCTGGGGGGGCTATGGGGCGGTATTGGGGGTCTGGGGAGGGCTATGGGGTGATATTGGGGGTCTGGGGGGGGCTATGGGGCAGTATTCGGGGTCTGAGGGGGTTATTGGGGGTCTGAGGGGGGTTATTTGGGGTCTGGGGGGGGCTATGGGGCGGTATTGGGGGTCTGGGGGAGGTATTGGGGGTCTGAGGGGGTTATTGGGGGTCTGGGGGGGCTATGGGGCAGTATTGGGGGTCTGAGGGGGTTATTGGGGGTCTGAGGGGGTTATTGGGGGTCTGGGGGGGGCTATGGGGCGGTATTGGGGGTCTGAGGGGGTTATTGGGGGTCTGGGGGGGGACTTGTGGGTCCTGAGTGCCCCATGGAGGGGGGCAGGGTGGAACTTGGGGGTCTGACGGGGGGGGGGGGGGGGATATGTGGGGCAGAGGGGGCACTTGGGGGTCCGTAGTGTGGTGTGTGACATTGGGTGTGTGTCCTTTTCCTCAGCCCCACAAGTTGCGCTGACGGAGTGTGTTGTGCCCCACCCGGCCCCACGGCGCGGCCTGTCGGGACACGGTGAGGCCCCACACCCTGCCCCACACCCTGCCCCACACCCTGCCCCACACCCTGACCCACACCCCCCTTCCGCGGGGCACCCACACCCGGCGGCGGCCGAGAGACCCATAAGTGCCCCCCCAAACCCCCACCTCTGCGCCCCACATCTGCCCCATAAGTGCCCCCAAATCCCCATCTCTGCGCCCCACATCTGCCCCATAAGTGCCCCCCCAACCCCCACCTCTGCGCCCCATATCTGCCCCATAAGTGCCCCCCCAACCCCCACCTCTGCGCCCCATATCTGCCCCATAAGTGCCCCCCCAACCCCCACCTCTGCGCCCCATATCTGCCCCATAAGTGCCCCCCAAACCCCCACCTCTGCGCCCCACTTCTGCCCCATAAGTGCCCCCCAAACCCCCACCTCTGCCCCATAAGTGCCCCCCCAAACCCCCACCTGTGACCCATATCTGCCCCATAAGTGCCCCCCCAAACCCCCACCTCTGCGCCCCACTTCTGCCCCATAAATGCCCCCCCAAACCCCCACCTGTGACCCATATCTGCCCCATAAGTGCCCTCACAAACCCCCACCTCTGTGCCCCATATCTGCCCCATAAGTGCCCCCCCAAACCCCCACCTCTGCGCCCCATATCTGCCCCATAACTGCCCCCCCAAACCCCCACCTCTGTGCCCCACATCTGCCCCATAACTGCCCCCAAACCCCCACCTCTGTGCCCCACATCTGCCCCATAAGTGCCCCCCAAACCTCCACCTCTGTGCCCCACATCTGCCCCATAAGTGCCCCCCAAACCCCCACATCTGCCCCATAAATGTCCCCCCAAACCCACAACTCTGCGCCCCACTTCTGCCCCATAAGTGCCCCCCAAATCCCCATCTCTGCGCCCCACATCTGCCCCATAAGTGCCCCCCCAAACCCCCATCTCTGCGCCCCACATCTACCCCATAAAAGCCCCCCAAACCCCCACATCTGCGCCCCACATCTGCCCCATAACTGCCCCCAAATCCCCACCTCTGCGCCCCACATCTGCCCCATAAGTGCCCCCCCAAACCCACAACTCTGCACCCCACTTCTGCCCCATAAGTGCCCCCCCAAACCCCCACCTCTGTGCCCCACTTCTGCCCCATAAGTGCCCCCCAAACCCCCACCTCTGCGCCCCACATCTGCCCCATAACTGCCCCCCCAACCCCCACCTCTGCACCCCACATCTGCCCCATAAGTGCCCCCCCAAAGCCCCATGTCTGTGCCCCACTTCTGCCCCATAAGTGCCCCCCAAACCCCCACCTCTGTGCCCCACTTCTGCCCCATAAGTGCCCCCCAAACCCCCACGTCTGTGCCCCACTTCTGCCCCATAACTGCCCCCAAACCCCCATCTCTGCGCCCCACATCTGCCCCATAAGTGCCCCCCCAACCCCCACCTCTGCACCCCACTTCTGCCCCATAAGTGCCCCCCAAGCCCCCACCTCTGTGCCCCACTTCTGCCCCATAAGTGCCCCCCAAACCCCCACGTCTGTGCCCCACTTCTGCCCCATAACTGCCCCCAAACCCCCATCTCTGCGCCCCACATCTGCCCCATAAGTGCCCCCCCAACCCCCACCTCTGCACCCCACTTCTGCCCCATAAGTGCCCCCCCAAAGCCCCATGTCTGTGCCCCACTTCTGCCCCATAATTGCCCCCCAAACCCCCACGTCTGTGCCCCACTTCTGCCCCATAAGTGCCCCCCCAACCCCCACCTCTGCACCCCACATCTGCCCCATAAGTGCCCCCCAAACCCCCACATCTGCCCCATAAATGCCCCCCCAAACCCCCACCTCTGTGCCCCACTTCTGCCCCATAAGTACCCCCCAAACCCCCACGTCTGTGCCCCACTTCTGCCCCATAAGTGCCCCCCCAAACCCCCCAGGGGACCCCCGCCGTCCAGGCCCCACATCCGCCCCACACGTCGCCCCACGGCGGCGTGGGCGAACCTGTCGAGTGGCCGGCCCCGCCCCGCCCCGGCCCCGCCCTGCCACGCCCCGCTGCCCCATTTAAGGCGCCCCGCCCGGGGCGTCGGGTTCCCACGCTGTGGGTCGCCAACTTGGGGGGCAGAGGGCCGCCATGGGGACCCCCCACCGCCTCCTCCTCCTCCTCCTCCTCTCCGCCCCACGGCCACACCGGACCCACGGCTGCGATGTGCCCCACAGCATCGGGGTCTCAGGTGGGAGGTGTGGGGCACTTATGGGGCAGATGTGGGGCGCAGAGGTGGGGGTTTGGGGGGCACTTATGGGGCAGATGTGGGGTGCAGAGGGGGTTTGGGGGGCAGTTATGGGGCAGATGTGGGGGTTTGGGGGCACTTATGGGGCAGAAGTGGGGCGCAGAGTTGGGGGCTTGGGGGGCACTTATGGGGCAGATGTGGGGCGCAGAGGTGGGGGTTTGGGGGACACTTATGGGGCAGAAGTGGGGAGCAGAGGTGGGGGTTTGGGGGCAGTTATGGGGCAGAGGTGGGGGTTTGGGGGCACTTATGGGGCAGATATGGGGTGCAGAGGTGGGGTTTGGGGGGCACTTATGGGGCAGATGTGGGGCGCAGAGGTGGGGGTTTGGGGGGCACTTATGGGGCAGATGTGGGGCGCAGAGGTGGAGGTTTGGGGGGGCACTTATGGGGCAGATGTGGGGCGCAGAGGTGGGGGTTTGGGGGGCACTTATGGGGCAGAAGTGGGGCGCAGAGGTGGGGGTTTGGGGGCAGTTATGGGGCAGCTGTGGGGCCGGCGGGGCTGTGGGGTGACTGTCCCCTCCCCCCCAGAGAATGGGACGCAGCTGACGGAGACACAGTTGGGTGAGAACATCCCCCAGTGGTGGCCCCGATGGCCCCCAATGTCCCCCAATGTCCCCAAGATGTCCCCCTGTCCCCCCCGGTGTCCCCAAAGGTCCCCCACAGTGTCCCCACAGTGTCCTCCTGCCCCCCCCCCGGTGTTCCCCTGTCCCCCCCGGTGTCCCCATGTCCCCACAGTGTCCCCAACGTGTCCCCACGTCCCCCCCGGTGTCCCCATGTCCCCCAGGTTGACCTGGTGTCCCCCTGTCCCCCACAGTGTCCCCATGTCCCCCCGGTGTCCCCAAAGGTCCCCCACAGTGTCCCCCCGGTGTCCTCCTGCCCCCCCCCGGTGTCCCCCTGTCCCCCCCGGTGTCCCCACGTCCCCCCCGGTGTCCCCACGTCCCCCGGGTTGACCTGGTGTCCCCCTGTCCCCACAGTGTCCCCACAGTGTCCCCCTGTCCCCCACAGTGTCCCCATGTCCCCACAGTGTCCCCACAGTGTCCCCCTGTCCCCCCCGGTGTCCCCATGTCCCCACAGTGTCCCCAACGTGTCCCCACGTCCCCCCCGGTGTCCCCATGTCCACCAGGTTGACCTGGTGTCCCCCTGTCCCCCACAGTGTCCCCAAAGGTCCCCCACAGTGTCCCCACGGTGTCCTCCTGCCCCCCCTGGTGTCCCCATATCCCCACGTCCCCCACAGTGTCCCCATGTCCCCAACGTGTCCCCAACGTGTCCCCACGTCCCCCGGGTTGACCTGATGTCCCCCTGTCCCCCCCGGTGTCCCCCTGTCCCCAACGTGTCCCCATGTCCCCACGGTGTCCCCAAAGGTCCCCCACAGTGTCCCCACGGTGTCCCCCTGTCCCCCACAGTGTCCCCAACCTGTCCCCACATCCCCCATGGTGCCCTCCTGCCCCCCACGGTGTCCCCATGTCCCCACGGTGTCCCCAAAGGTCCCCCACACCCCCCAAGATGTCCCCACATCCCCCGGGTTGACCTGGTGTCCCCCGGTGTCCCCCTGTCCCCAACGTGTCCCCACATCCCTCGGGGTGTCCTCCTGGCCCCCCCGGTGTCCCCATGTCCCCACGGTGTCCCCAAAGGTCCCCCACAGTGTCCCCACGGTGTCTTCCTGCCCCCAACGTGTCCCCACGTCCCCCCCGGTGTCCCCACGTCCCCCCACGTCCCCCGCTGACCCCCGTGTCCCCATGTCCCCCCCCCAGTGTGCGGTCGGCCGCGGGCCAGCGGGGTCCTGCGCAACGTGGGGGGGGAGGACGCGGGGGCGGGGGAGTGGCCCTGGCAGGGCAGCCTCCTGCGCCGCGGGACCCACGTCTGTGGGGTGTCCCTGGTGGCCCCCCAGTGGGTCCTCACCGCCGCCCACTGCTTCCAGGCGTGAGTAACCCGGGCGCCGTGGGGCAGGGCTGGGGGGCGGGACGGGTTATGGGGTCTCCAGGGCGCCGTGGGGCAGGGCTGGGGGGCGGGACAGGTTATGGGGTCTTCATGGGGCTGTGGGGTGGTGGGACCTGCTGTGGGGCAAGAGAACATGGTGGTGGGACCAGTTATGGGGTCTCCAGGGCGCCGTGGGGCAGGGCTGGGGGGCGGGATGTGTTATGGGGTCTCCATAGGGCCGTGGGGTGGTGGGACCTGCTGTGGGGTCTCCATGGGGCCGTGGGGCAGGGCTGGGTGGCAGGATGTGTTATGGGGTCTTCAGGGCGCCGTGGGGCAGGGCTGGGGGGCGGGATGTGTTATGGGGTCTCCAGGGGGCTGTGGGGCAGGGGTGGAGGGCAGGACGGGTTATGGGGTCTCCATAGGGCTGTGGGGTGGTGGGACCTGCTGTGGGGCAAGAGAACATGGTGGTGGGACCAGTTATGGAGTCTCCAGGGGGCTGTGGGGCAGGGCTGGGGGGCGGGACGGGTTATGGGGTCTCCAGGGCGCCGTGGGGCAGGGCTGGGGGGCGGGACGGGTTGTGGGGTCTTCATGGGGCTGTGGGGTGGTGGGACCTGCTGTGGGGCAAGAGAACATGGTGGTGGGACCAGTTATGGGGTCTCCAGGGGGCCGTGGGGCAGGGCTGGGGGACGGGACGGGTTATGGGGTCTCCAGGGCGCCGTGGGGCAGGGGTGGGGGGCGGGACAGGTTATGGGGTCTCCATAGGGCTGTGGGGTGGTGGGACCTGCTGTGGGGCAAGAGAACATGGTGGTGGGACCAGTTATGGAGTCTCCAGGGGGCTGTGGGGCAGGGCTGGGGGGCGGGACGGGTTATGGGGTCTCCATAGGGCCGCAGGGTGGTGGGACCTGCTGTGGGGTCTCCATGGGGCCGTGGGGCAGGGGAAGGGGGTGGGGGGACCAGTTACGGAGTCTCCAGGGGGCCGTGGGGCAGGGCTGGGGGGCGGGACGGGTTATGGAGTCTCCAGGGGGCTGTGGGGCAGGGCTGGGGGGCGGGACGGGTTGTGGGGTCTTCATGGGGCTGTGGGGTGGTGGGACCTGCTGTGGGGCAAGAGAACATGGTGGTGGGACCAGTTATGGAGTCTCCAGGGGGCCGTGGGGCAGGGGTGGGGGGCGGGACGGGTTGTGGGGTCTCCATGGGGCCGTGGGGCAGGGCTGGGGGGCGGGACGGGTTGTGGGGTCTTCATGGGGCTGTGGGGTGGTGGGACCTGCTGTGGGGCAAGAGAACATGGTGGTGGGACCAGTTATGGAGTCTCCAGGAGGCCGTGGGGCAGGGCTGGGGGGTGGGATGTGTTATGGGGTCTCCATAGGGCCGTGGGGTGGTGGGACCTGCTGTGGGGTCTCCATGGGGCCGTGGGGCAGGGGAAGGGGGTGGTGGGACGTGTTATGGGGTCTCCAGGGGGCCGTGGGGCAGGGGTGGGGAGCGGGACATGTTATGGGGTCTCCAGGGGGCTGTGGGGCAGGGGTGGAGAGCAGGACAGGTTATGGGGTCTTCATGGGGCCGTGGGGTGGTGGGACCTGCTGTGGGGTCTCCAGGGGGCCGTGGGGCAGGGGAAGGGGGTGGTGGGACCAGTTACGGAGTCTCCAGGGGGCCGTGGGGCAGGGCTGGGGGGCAGGACGGGTTATGGGGTATTCATGGGGCCGTGGGGTGGTGGGACCTGCTGTGGGGCAAGAGAACATGGTGGTGGGACCAGTTATGGAGTCTCCAGGGGGCCGTGGGGCAGGGCTGGGGGGCAGGATGGGTTATGGGGTCTCCATAGGGCCGTGGGGTGGTGGGACCTGCTGTGGGGTCTCCATGGGGCCGTGGGGCAGAGGAAGGGGGTGGGGGGACCAGTTGTGGGTCTGTGGTGATGGACAGACCCAACAGTGGCCAAGAGCACCCAATGGTGGCCGAGGGCACCCAACGGTGGCCGAGGTGACCCAACGGTGGCCAAGAGCACCCAATGGTGGCTGAGGGCACCCAGTGGTGGCCAAGGGCACCCAATGGTGGCCAAGAGCACCCAACGGTGACCGAGGGCACCCAATGGTAGCCGAGAGCACCCAACGGTGGCCAAGGTGACCCAACGGTGGCCAAGAGCACCCAATGATGGCCGAGGGCACCCAATGGTAGCCGCGGGCACCCAACGGTGGCCAAGGTGACCCAACGGTGGCCAAGAGCACCCAACGGTGACCGAGGGCACCCAGTGGTAGCCAAGGTGACCCAACGGTGGCCAAGGTGACCCAACGGTGACCAAGAGCACCCAACGGTGGCCAAGGGCACCCAATGGTGGCCGAGGGCACCCAATGGTAGCCAAGGTGACCCAACGGTGACCAAGAGCACCCAACGGTGGCTGAGGGCACCCAATGGTGTGCAAGGTGGCCCAACGGTGCAACGGTGGCCAAGAGCACCCAACGGTAGCCGAGGGCACCCAACGGTGGCCAAGGTGACCCAACGGTGGCCAAGAGCACCCAACGGTGGCCGATGGCACCCAACGGTAGCCGAGGGCACCCAACAGTAGCCAAGGTGACCCAATGGTGGCCGAGGGCACCCAACGGTGGCCAAGGTGACCCAACGGTGGCCAAGAGCACCCAACGGTGGCCGAGGGCACCCAACGGTGGCCGAGGTGACCCAACGGTGGCCAAGAGCACCCAATGATGGCCGAGGGCACCCAATGGTAGCCAAGGGCACCCAACGGTGGCCAAGGTGACCCAACGGTGGCCAAGAGCACCCAATGATGGCCGAGGGCACCCAATGGTAGCCAAGGTGACCCAACGGTGGCCAAGAGCACCCAACGGTGGCCGAGGGCACCCAACGGTGGCCAAGGTGACCCAACGGTGGCCAAGAGCACCCAACGGTGGCCGAGGGCACCCAATAGTAGCCAAGGGCACCCAACAGCGGCCAAGGTGACCCAACGGTGGCCAAGAGCACCCAATGATGGCCGAGGGCACCCAATGGTAGCCAAGGTGACCCAACGGTGGCCAAGGTGACCCAACGGTGGCCGAGGGCACCCAACGGTGGCCAAGGGCACCCAATGGTAGCCAAGGTGACCCAACGGTGGCCAAGGTGACCCAACGGTGGCCAAGAGCACCCAACGGTGGCCGAGGGCACCCAACGGTGGCCAAGGGCACCCAACGGTAGCCAAGGTGACCCAACGGTGACCAAGGTGACCCAACGGTGGCCAAGGGCACCCAACAGTGGCCAAGAGCACCCAATGGTGGCTGAGGGCACCCAGTGGTGGCCAAGGTGACCCAACGGTGGCCAAGGTGACCCAACGGTGGCCAATGGCACCCAACGGTGGCCAAGAGCACCCAACGGTGGCCAATGGCACCCAACGGTGGCCAAGAGCACCCAACGGTGACCGAGGGCACCCAGTGGTAGCCAAGGTGACCCAACGGTGGCCAAGGTGACCCAACGGTGGCCAAGAGCACCCAACGGTGGCCGATGGCACCCAACGGTAGCCGAGGGCACCCAACAGTAGCCAAGGTGACCCAACGGTGGCCGAGGGCACCCAACGGTAGCCAAGGTGACCCAACGGTGGCCAAGGGCACCCAATGGTAGCCAAGGTGACCCAACGGTGGCCAAGAGCACCCAACGGTGGCCGATGGCACCCAACGGTAGCCGAGGGCACCCAACAGTAGCCAAGGTGACCCAACGGTGACCAAGAGCACCCAACGGTGGCCAAGGTGACCTAATGGTGGCCGAGGGCACCCAATGGTAGCCAAAGTGACCCACCGGTGGCCAAGAGCACCCTTCCCCCCCCCGTTGTCCGCAGGAGCCGGGACCCGCGCCTCTACTCCGTCCTCTTGGGAGTGCGGGAGTTATCCGGGCCAGCGGGGCCGGGGCTGAGCGTGCCCTTGAGCCGCCTCCTGCCCCACCCGGCCTACGCCGGCGAAGCCACCAGCGGGGACATCGCCTTGGGCCAGTTGGCCTGGCCCGTCCCCTTCGGGGCCACCATCCTGCCCGTCTGCCTCCCCGCCCCCACCCTGCGCTTCCCCCCCGGCACCCGCTGCGTGGCCACCGGCTGGGGGGACATCCAGGAGGGAGGTGAGGGGGCAAGCGGGGCGGGGGGGGCGGGCAAGCGGAGGGGGAGGGCAAGCAAAGGGGGGTGGAGGGCAACAAACAGGGTTGGAGGGCAACCAACGGGGGTGGAGGGCAATCAAGTGGGATGGAGGGCCACCAGTGGGGTTGGAGGGCAAGCAGCGGGGGTTGAGGGCAACCAACGGGGGTGGGAAGTGGGATGGAGGGCAACCAACGGGGGTAGAGGGCAACAAACAGGGTTGGAGGGCAATCAAGTGGGATGGAGGGCAACCAAGGGGGTTGGAGGGCAACCAAGGGGGGTGGAGGGCAATCAAGTGGGATGGAGGGCAACCAACAGGGTTGGAGGGCAACCAAGGGGGTTGGAGGGCAACCAATGGGGGTGGAGGGCAACCAATGGGGTTGGAGGGCAACCAACGGGGGTGGAGGGCAACAAACGGGGTTGGAGGGCAACCAATGGGGTTGGAGGGCAACAAATGGGGTTGGAGGGCAACCAATGGGGGTGGGAAGTGGGATGGAGGGCCATCAACGGGGGTTGAGGGCAACCAACGGGGGTGGAGGGCAACCAATGGGGGTTGAGGGCAACCAATGGGAGTGGGCAAGTGGGATGGAGGGCAACCAACGGGGGTGGAGGGCAATCAAGTGGGATGGAGGGCCATCAACGGGGTTGGAGGGCAACCAATGGGGTTGGAGGGCAACCAACAGGGGTGGAGGGCAATCAAGTGGGATGGAGGGCCATCAACGGGGTTGGAGGGCAACCAACGGGGTTGGAGGGCAATCAATGGGGGTGGAGGGCAACCAATGGGGGTTGAGGGCAACAAACAGGGTTGGAGGGCAACCAACAGGGGTGGAGGGCAACCAACGGGGGTGGACGGCAACCAATGGGGGTGGGAAGTGGGATGGAGGGCAACCAACGGGGATTGAGGGCAACCAACAGGGTTGGAGGGCAACCAACAGGGTTGGAGGGCAACCAACGGGGGTGGAGGGCAACAAACGGGGTTGGAGGGCAACCAACGGGGGTGGAGGGCAACCAATGGGGGTTGAGGGCAACCAACAGGGGTGGAGGGCAATCAAGTGGGATGGAGGGCCAGCAATGGGGTTGGAGGGCAACCAACGGGGGTGGACGGCAACCAATGGGGGTGGGAAGTGGGATGGAGGGCAACCAACGGGGGTTGAGGGCAACCAACGGGGGTGGAGGGCAGTCAAGTGGGATGGAGGGCAACCAACAGGGGTGGAGGGCAACCAATGGGGGTGGGAAGTGGGATGGAGGGCAACCAACGGGGGTGGAGGGCAACCAACAGGGTTGGAGGGCAACCAATGGGGTTGGAGGGCAATCAAGTGGGATGGAGGACACCCCCCCTCCCCTGCTGAGGTGCGGGCGGGCTGGGGGTGGGGCCAGCGGGTGACCCCGCCCCCTTACCCCGCCCCCCTGACCCCGCCCCCCCCTGACCCCGCCCCCCCTGACCCCGCCCCCCCGCAGAGGACCTGCCCTCCCCCCGGCGGCTGCAGAAGCTGGAGGTGCCCATCATGGCCCTGAGCCGCTGCCGCCGCCTCTACGGGCGGGACATGGGCCGCGCCCTCCCGCCCCGCCCCATCCAGGACGACATGATCTGCGCCGGCTACGCCCAGGGCCGCAAGGACACCTGCAAGGTGGGGCGGGGCCCCCCGGACCCACATCCCCCCCCCCGGGACCCACAACCCCCTCCTGGGACCCACATCCCCCCCCCGGGACCCACAACCCCCTCCGGGACCCACAACCCATCGGGGGCACCGACATCCTTTGGGGATCCACCAAAACTCCTGGTGACCCCCATGGTGACCCCACTCCCACCCCGTGACCCACATCCCCCCCTGGGACCCACAACCACCCCCCTGTGACCCACAACCCCCTCCTGGGACCCACAACCCCCCCCGGGACCCACAACCCCTCCTGGGACCCACAACCCATCGGGGGCACCGACGTCCTTTGGGGATCCACCAAAGCTCCCGGTGACCCCCATGGTGGCCCCACCCCGTGACCCACAACCCCTCCTGTGACCCACAACCCCTTCTGGGACCCACAACCCCCCCTGGGACCCACAACCCCCCCCGGGACCCACAACCCATCGGGGGCACCGACATCCTTTGGGGATCCACCAAAGCTCAACCTCCCGCTGGCCCCACCCCCTGGTGACCCCCAACCTCCTGGTGGCCCCACCCTGTGACCCACATCCCCCCCCGGGACCCACAACCCCCTCTGGGACCCACAACCCATCGGGGGCACCGACATCCTTTGGGGATCCACCAAAGCTCAACCTCCCGGTGACCCCCATTGCCCCCCAACCCCCATTGACCCCCAACCCCCATTGACCCCCATTGACCCCCAACCCCTTGGTGACCCCCAACCCCTTGATGACCCCCAACCCCTTGGTGACCCCCAACCCCCATTGACCCCCAACCCCCCATTGACCCCCATTGACCCCCAACCCCTTGATGACCCCCAACCTCTTCTTGACCCCCTCCCCCCCATCACCCTCCTCCACCCCCCCACCCCCCATTGACCCCCAACCCCTTGGTGACCCCCAACCCCTTGATGACCTCCATTGACCCCCAACCCCTTGGTGACCCCCAATTCCCCATTGACCCCCAACCCCTTGGTGTCCCCCAACCCTTTGGTGACCCCCAACCCCCATTGACCCCCATTGACCCCCAACCCCTTGGTGACCCCCAACCCCCCGGTGACCCCCAACCCCCCATTGACCCCCATTGCCCCCAACCCCTTGATGACCCCCAACCCCTTGGTGACCCCCAACCCCCCATTGCCCCCAACCCCTTGATGACCCCCAACCCCCCCTTGACCCCCAACCTCTTGATGACCCCCAACCCCCCCTTGACCCCCAACCTCTTGATGACCCCCAACCCCTTGATGACCTCCAACCCCCATTGACCCCCAACCCCCATTGACCCCCAACCCCTTGGTGACCCCCAACCCCTTGATGACCTCCATTGACCCCCAACCCCTTGATGACCCCCAACCCCCATTGACCCCCAACCCCCATTGACCCCCATTGACCCCCAACCCCTCATTGACCCCCATTGCCCCCAACCCCTTGATGACCCCCAACCCCTTGATGACCCCCAACCCCCCATTGCCCCCCAACCTCTTCTTGACCCCCTCCCCCCCATCACCCTCCTCCACCCCCCCACCCCCCCCTTGACCCCCAACCCCTTGGTGACCCCCAACCCCCATTGACCCCCATTGCCCCCAACCCCTTGATGACCCCCAACCCCCATTGACCCCCAACCCCTTGATGACCTCCATTGACCCCCAACCTCTTGATGACCCCCAACCCCCATTGCCCCCCAACCTCTTCATGACCCCCTCCCCCCCATCACCCTCCTCCACCCCCCCACCCCCCCCTTGACCTTTGACCCCCCCCGTGACCCCCTTCCCTCCCCCCCTCCCCCCCCAGGGCGACTCCGGGGGGCCACTGGTGTGCCGGGCGGGGCCCCGCTGGGTACTGGTGGGCATCGTCAGTTGGGGGGAGGGCTGCGCCGTGCCCAACCGCCCCGGCGTCTACACCCGCGTCAGCGCCTACGCCCATTGGCTGGCGCCCCGCGCCCCGGGCGTGGCCTTCCTCCGCCCCGAGGGCCCCGCCCCCGCCAGCCGCGCCCGCCCCGCCCCCGCCCCCACCGTCATCGTCGTCGTCGTCGTCGTCATGGGCGGCGCAGGGGCGGCGCTCTGATGTCACCCCAGAGAGCCCACAGGGGACCCACAGGCCCCATAGGGGACCCCCAACGCCCCATAGGGGACCCACAGAGCCTATAGGGGACCCACAGAGCCTATAGGGGACACCCAACACCCTATAGAGGACCCATAGAGCCCATAGGGGACCCCAAAGACCCTATAGGGGACCCAAAGACCCTATAGGGGACCCCAACACCCCATAGGGGACCCACAGACCCCATAGGGGACCCTCAACACCCCATAGGGGACCCACAGACCCCATAGGGGACCCCCAACACCCCATAGGGGACCCATAAACACCACAGGGGACCCACAGGCCCCATAGGGGACCCACAGACCCCATAGGGGACCCGTAGACCCCATAGGGGACCCACAGAGCCTATAGGGGAACCCAAAGACCCCATAGGAGACCCAAAGACCCTATAGGGGACCCCCAACACCCCATAGGGGACCCATAGACCCCATAGGGGACCCCCAATGCCCCATAGGGGACCCCAAAGACCCTATAGGGGACCCCAACACCCTATAGAGGACCCATAGACCCCATAGGGGACCCATAGACCCCATAGGGGACCCACCGAGCCCACAGGGGACCCATAGACCCCATAGGGGACCCCCAACACCCCATAGGGGACCCATAGACCCCATAGGGGACCCCAAAGACCCCATAGGGGACCCCAAAGACCCTATAGGAGACCCAAAGACCCTATAGGGGACCCACAGAGCCCACAGGGGACCCACAGGCCCCATAGGGGACCCAAAGACCCTATAGGGGACCCCCAACACCCCATAGGGGACCCAAAGACCCCATAGGAGACCCAAAGACCCTATAGGGGACCCCAAAGACCCTATAGGGGACCCCCAAAGACCCTATAGGGGACCCCCAACACCCCATAGGGGACCCATAAACCCCACAGGGGACCCACAGGCCCCATAGGGGACCCACAGACCCCATAGGGGACCCGTAGACCCCATAGGGGACCCACAGAGCCTATAGGGGAACCCAAAGACCCCATAGGAGACCCCCAACACCCCATAGGGGACCCATAAACCCCATAGGGGACCCCAAAGATCCTATAGGAGACCCAAAGACCCCATAGGGGACCCACAGAGCCTATAGGGGACCCCAAAGACCCTATAGGGGACCCCAACACCCCATAGGGGACCCACAGAGCCTATAGGGGACCCCCAACACCCCATAGGGGACCCACAGACCCCATAGGGGACCCATAAACCCCACAGGGGACCCACAGGCCCCATAGGGGACCTCAAAGACCCTATAGGGGACCCAAAGACCCCATAGGGGACCCCCAACACCCCATAGGGGACCCATAAACCCCACAGGGGACCCACAGGCCCCATAGGGGACCCCCAACACCCCATAGGGGACCCACAGACCCCATAGGGGACCTCAAAGACCCTATAGGGGACCCAAAGACCCCATAGGAGACCCAAAGACCCTATAGGAGACCCAAAGACCCCATAGGGGGAACCCACAGAGCCTATAGGGGACCCCCAACACCCTATAGAGGACCCATAGAGCCCATAGGGGACCCATAGACCCCATAGGGGACCCAAAGACCCTATAGGGGACCCACAGAGCCCATAGGGGACCCCCAACACCCCATAGGGGACCCATAGACCCCATAGGGGACCCACCGAGCCCACAGGGGACCCACAGGCCCCATAGGGGACCCCAACACCCCATAGGGGACCCAAAGACCCTATAGGAGACCCAAAGACCCTATAGGGGACCCCCAACACCCTATAGAGGACCCATAGAGCCCATAGGGGACCCTCAACACCCCATAGGGGACCCACAGACCCCATAGGGGACCCAAAGACCCTATAGGGGACCCCAACACCCCATAGGGGACCCACAGACCCCATAGGGGACCCTCAACACCCCATAGGGGACCCACAGACCCCATAGGGGACCCACAGAGCCCATAGGGGACTCCAAAGACCCCATAGGGGACCCCAAAGACCCTATAGGAGACCCAAAGACCCTATAGGGGACCCCCAACACCCCATAGGGGACCCATAGACCCCATAGGGGGACCCCACAGAGCCCTTAGGGTCCCATAGACCCCATAAGGGACCCGTAGACCCCATAGGGGACCCCCAGACCCCCATAGGGGACCCCAAAGACCCTATAGAGGACCCATAGAGCCTATAGGGGACCCCCAACACCCTATAGAGGACCCATAGAGCCCATAGGGGACCCCCAACACCCCATAGGGGACCCCCAGAGCCCATAGGGGACCCAAAGACCCTATAGGAGACCCAAAGACCCTATAGGGGACCCACAGACCCCATAGGGGACCCACAGACCCTATAGGAGGACCCCAAAGTCCTATAGGAGACCCCGAACCCCCTATAGGGCCCTCCCAAACCCCCCGTTTCTCCCCCCAAATAAAACCCCAAAAACCCCCGGGGGGGGGGGGGGGGGAGGGGGGACCTCCCCCGCCCCTCCCCCCCCTCCCCCCCCCCCCCCGGGGGCCGCGAGAAATAAACGGAAATGGGGGAAAAAGCGGCAGATTTGGGCCCCGCGTGTTTCATAGGGGGGGCGTGGCCTCGGGGAGGGGGCGTGGCCTCAGGGGGAGGGGGCGTGGGCCTCAGGGGAGGGGGGGCGCGACCCCGGGGGGGGTGCGGCGAGGAGGGGGCGTGGCCAGAGGGGGAACGGGGGCGTGGCCGGAGGGGTGGGGGGAGGGGTCAGGAAGGGGTGAGGCGCCTCTCGCCGCTGATTGGCTGCGGCGGGCGGGGGTGGGCGTGGGCCGGAGGGGAGGGGGGCCGCGGTCAGGAAGGGGTGCGGCGCCTCTCGCCGCTGATTGGCTGCGGCGGGCGGGGGTGGGCGTGGCCCCCCCCCCACGTGACACTGTTCCCCCCCCGGGGAGGTGAGTGCGGTCCTCTTTGGGGGGGGGGAGATGTGGGGCAGCCCCATAGATGTGGGTCCGGGGGGTATGTGGGTCTGGGGG
>NW_028128799.1:0-43915 GCF_965231255.1 Vanellus vanellus
GACTCTATCCTCAAAAGCACCTTTTTTCACTTTCGGCGCTGTTTGGAGCAATAAAGACAAACGACCAGCTTTTGCTGCCACAGCAAAGGTGCCAGCGGGGAAAAGTGATGCTGGTCCTCACTGCCTCCTGGAACCCCTTCAAATGCCCCAGACAATTTGGCCCTCTCTGCTTTCCTGCTGAGTCCATCCTCAAAAGCACCTGTTTTCACTCTCGGCAGCCTCCGGAGCAAAAAAGACAAACGTCCAGCTTTTGCTGCCGCAGCAAAGGTGCCAGCGGGGAAAAGTGATGCTGGTCCTCACTGCCTCCTGGAACCCCTTCAAATGCCCCACACAATTTGGCCCTCTCTGCTTTCCTGCCGACTCTATCCTCAAAAGCACCTTTTTTCACTTTCGCCGCCCATTCGGACGAAAAAACACAAACGTCCAGGTTTTGCTCCCACAGCAAAGGTGCCAGTGGGGAAAAGTGATGCTGGTCCTCACTGCCTCCTGGAACCCCTTCAAATGCCCCACACAATTTGGCCCCCTCTGCTTTCCTGCCGACTCTAGCCTCAAAAGCACCTTTTTTTACTTTCGCCGCTGTTTGGAGCTAAAAAGACAAACGTCCAGCTTTTGCTGCCACAGCAAAGGTGCCAGCGGGGAAAAGTGATGCTGGTCCTCACTGCCTCCTGGAACCCCTTCAAATGCCCCACACAATTTGGCCCTCTCTGCTTTCCTGCGGACTCTATCCTCAAAAGCATCTTTTTTCACTTTCGCCGCCCATTCAGATGAAAAAACACAAACGTCCAGGTTTTACTCCCACAGCAAAGGTGCCAGCGGGGAAAAGTGATGCTGGTCCTCACTGCCTCCTGGAACCCCTTCAAATGCCCCACACAACTTTGCCCTCTCTGCTTCCTGCGGACTCTAGCCTCAAAAGCACCTTTTTTCACTTTCGCCGCTGTTTGGAGCAAAAAAGACAAACGTCCAGCTTTTGCTCCCATAGCAAAGGTGCCAGCGGGGAAAAGTGATGCTGGTCCTCACTGCCTCCTTGAACCCCTTCAAATGCCCCAGACAATTTGGCCCTCTCTGCTTTCCTGCGGACTCCAGCCTCAAAAGCACCTTATTTCACTTTGGGCGCCGTCCGGATGAAAACAGACAAACGTCCAGCTTTTGCTGCCACAGCAAAGGTGCCAGCGGGGAAAAGTGATGCAGGTCCTCACTGCCTCCTGGAACCCCTTCAAATGCCCCACACAATTTGGCCCTCTCTGCTTTCCTGCGGACTCTTTCCACAAAGCACCTTTTTTCACTTTCGGTGCTGTTTGGAGCAAAAAAGACAAACGTCCAGCTTTTGCTGCCACAGCAAAGGTGCCAGCGGGGAAAAGTGATGCTGGTCCTCACTGCCTCCTGGAACCCCTTCAAATGCCCCACACAATTTGGCCCTCTCTGCTTTCCTGCGGACTCTATCCTCAAAAGCACCTTTTTTCACTTTCGGCGCTGTTTGGAGCAAAAAAGACAAACGTCCAGCTTTTGCTGCCACAGCAAAGGTGCCAGCGGGGAAAAGTGATGCTGGTCCTCATTGCCTCCTTGAACCCCTTCAAATGCCCCACACAATTTGGCACTCTCTGCTTTCCTGCCGACTCTATCCTGAAAAGCACGTTTTTTCACTTTCGGCGCCGTCCAGATGAAAACAGACAAACGTCCAGCTTTTGCTGCCACAGCAAAGGTGCCAGCGGGGAAAAGTGATGCTGGTCCTCACTGCCTCCTTGAACCCCTTCAAATGCCCCAGACAATTTGGCCCTCTCTGCTTTCCTGCCGACTCCATCCTCAAAAGCACCTTTTTTCACTTTCGGCGCCGTCCGGATGAAAACAGACAAACGTCCAGCTTTTGCTGCCACAGCAAAGGTGCCAGCGGGGAAAAGTGATGCTGGTCCTCACTGCCTCCTGGAACCCCTTCAAATGCCCCACACAATTTGGCCCTCTCTGCTTTCCTGCCGACTCTAGCCTCAAAAGCACCTTTTTTCACTTTCGGCCCCGTCCGGATGAAAACAGACAAACGTCCAGCTTTTGCTGCCACAGCAAAGGTGCCAGCGGGGAAAAGTGATGCTGGTCCTCACTGCCTCCTGGAACCCCTTCAAATGCCCCACACAATTTGGCCCTCTCTGCTTTCCTGCCGACTCTAGCCTCAAAAGCACGTTTTTTCACTTTCGGCGCTGTTTGGAGCAAAAAGACAAACGTCCAGCTTTTGCTGCCACAGCAAAGGTGCCAGCGGGGAAAAGTGATGCAGGTCCTCACTGCCTCCTGGAATACCTTCAAATGCCCCACACAATTTGGCCCTCTCTGCTTTCCTGCCGACTCTAGCCTCAAAAGCTACTTTTTTCACTTTCGGCGCTGTTTGGAGCAAAAAAGACAAACGTCCAGCTTTTGCTGCCACAGCAAAGGTGCCAGCGGGGAAAAGTGATGCTGGTCCTCACTGCCTCCTGGAACCCCTTCAAATGCCCCACACAATTTGGCCCTCTCTGCTTTCCTGCCGACTCTATCCTCAAAAGCACCTTTTTTCACTTTTGGCGCTGTTTGGAGCAAAGAAGACAAACGTCCAGCTTTTGCTGCCACAGCAAAGGTGCCAGCGGGGAAAAGTGATGCTGGTCCTCACTGCCTCCTGGAACCCCTTCAAATGCCCCACACAATTTGGCCCTCTCTGCTTCCTGCCGACTCTATCCTCAAAAGCACCTTTTTTCACTTTCGGCGCTGTTTGGAGCAAAAAAGACAAACGACCAGCTTTTGCTGCCACAGCAAAGGTGCCAGCGGGGAAAAGTGATGCTGGTCCTCACTGCCTCCTGGAACCCCTTCAAATGCCCCAGACAATTTGGCACTCTCTGCTTTCCTGCTGAGTCCATCCTCAAAAGCACCTGTTTTCACTCTCGGCAGCCTCCGGAGCAAAAAAGACAAACGTCCAGCTTTAGCTGCCGCAGCAAAGGTGCCAGCGGGGAAAAGTGATGCTGGTCCTCACTGCCTCCTGGAACCCCTTCAAATGCCCCACACAATTTGGCCCTCTCTGCTTTCCTGCCGACTCTATCCTCAAAAGCACCTTTTTTCACTTTCGCCGCCCATTCTGACGAAAAAACACAAACGTCCAGGTTTTGCTCCCACAGCAAAGGTGCCAGTGGGGAAAAGTGATGCTGGTCCTCACTGCCTCCTGGAACCCCTTCAAATGCCCCACACAATTTGGCCCCCTCTGCTTTCCTGCCGACTCTAGCCTCAAAAGCACCTTTTTTTACTTTCGCCGCTGTTTGGAGCTAAAAAGACAAACGTCCAGCTTTTGCTCCCATAGCAAAGGTGCCAGCGGGGAAAAGTGATGCTGGTCCTCACTGCCTCCTTGAACCCCTTCAAATGCCCCAGACAATTTGGCCCTCTCTGCTTTCCTGCCGACTCTATCCTCAAAAGCACCTTTTTTCACTTTCGTCGCCCATTCTGACGAAAAAACACAAACGTCCAGGTTTTGCTCCCACAGCAAAGGTGCCAGTGGGGAAAAGTGATGCTGGTCCTCACTGCCTCCTGGAACCCCTTCAAATGCCCCACACAATTTGGCCCCCTCTGCTTTCCTGCCGACTCTAGCCTCAAAAGCACCTTTTTTTACTTTCGCCGCTGTTTGGAGCTAAAAAGACAAACGTCCAGCTTTTGCTCCCATAGCAAAGGTGCCAGCGGGGAAAAGTGATGCTGGTCCTCACTGCCTCCTTGAACCCCTTCAAATGCCCCAGACAATTTGGCCCTCTCTGCTTTCCTGCGGACTCCAGCCTCAAAAGCACCTTATTTCACTTTGGGCGCCGTCCGGATGAAAACAGACAAACGTCCAGCTTTTGCTGCCACAGCAAAGGTGCCAGCGGGGAAAAGTGATGCAGGTCCTCACTGCCTCCTGGAACCCCTTCAAATGCCCCACACAATTTGGCCCTCTCTGCTTTCCTGCGGACTCTTTCCACAAAGCACCTTTTTTCACTTTCGGTGCTGTTTGGAGCAAAAAAGACAAACGTCCAGCTTTTGCTGCCACAGCAAAGGTGCCAGCGGGGAAAAGTGATGCTGGTCCTCACTGCCTCCTGGAACCCCTTCAAATGCCCCACACAATTTGGCCCTCTCTGCTTTCCTGCGGACTCTATCCTCAAAAGCACCTTTTTTCACTTTCGGCGCTGTTTGGAGCAAAAAAGACAAACGTCCAGCTTTTGCTGCCACAGCAAAGGTGCCAGCGGGGAAAAGTGATGCTGGTCCTCACTGCCTCCTGTAACCCCTTCAAATGCCCCACACAATTTGGCCCTCTCTGCTTTCCTGCCGACTCTAGCCTCAAAAGCACCTTTTTTCACTTTCGGTGCCGTCCGGATGAAAACAGGCAAACGTCCATCTTTTGCTGCCACAGCAAAGGTGCCAGCGGGGAAAAGTGATGCTGGTCCTCACTGCCTCCTGGAACCCCTTCAAATGCCCCACACAATTTGGCCCTCTCTGCTTTCCTGCGGACTCTATCCTCAAAAGCACCTTTTTTCACTTTCGGCGCTGTTTGGAGCAAAAAAGACAAACGTCCAGCTTTTGCTGCCACAGCAAAGGTGCCAGCAGGGAAAAGTGATGCTGGTCCTCACTGCCTCCTGGAACCCCTTCAAATGCCCCACACAATTTGGCCCTCTCTGCTTTCCTGCGGACTCCATCCTCAAAAGCACCTGTTTTCGCTCTTGACAGTCTCCGGAGCAAAAAAGACAAACGTCCAGCTTTTGCTGCCACAGCAAAGGTGCCAGCGGGAAAAAGTGATGCTGGTCCTCACTGCCTCCTGGAACCCCTTCAAATGCCCCAAACAATTTGGCCCTCTCTGCTTTCCTGCGGACTCCATCCTCAAAAGCACCTTTTTTCACTTTCGCCGCCCATTCGGATGAAAAAACACAAACGTCCAGGTTTTGCTGCCACAGCAAAGGTGCCAGCGGGGAAAAGTGATGCTGGTCCTCACTGCCTCCTGGAACCCCTTCAAATGCCCCACACAATTTGGCCCTCTCTGCTTTCCTGCGGACTCTATCCTCAAAAGCATCTTTTTTCACTTTCGCCGCCCATTCAGATGAAAAAACACAAACGTCCAGGTTTTACTCCCACAGCAAAGGTGCCAGCGGGGAAAAGTGATGCTGGTCCTCACTGCCTCCTGGAACCCCTTCAAATGCCCCACACAACTTTGCCCTCTCTGCTTCCTGCGGACTCTAGCCTCAAAAGCACCTTTTTTCACTTTCGCCGCTGTTTGGAGCTAAAAAGACAAACGTCCAGCTTTTGCTCCCATAGCAAAGGTGCCAGCGGGGAAAAGTGATGCTGGTCCTCACTGCCTCCTTGAACCCCTTCAAATGCCCCAGACAATTTGGCCCTCTCTGCTTTCCTGCGGACTCCAGCCTCAAAAGCACCTTATTTCACTTTGGGCGCCGTCCGGATGAAAACAGACAAACGTCCAGCTTTTGCTGCCACAGCAAAGGTGCCAGCGGGGAAAAGTGATGCAGGTCCTCACTGCCTCCTGGAACCCCTTCAAATGCCCCACACAATTTGGCCCTCTCTGCTTTCCTGCGGACTCTTTCCACAAAGCACCTTTTTTCACTTTCGGTGCTGTTTGGAGCAAAAAAGACAAACGTCCAGCTTTTGCTGCCACAGCAAAGGTGCCAGCGGGGAAAAGTGATGCTGGTCCTCACTGCCTCCTGGAACCCCTTCAAATGCCCCACACAATTTGGCCCTCTCTGCTTTCCTGCCGACTCTAGCCTCAAAAGCACCTTTTTTCACTTTCGGCGCTGTTTGGAGCAAAAAGACAAACGTCCAGCTTTTGCTGCCACAGCAAAGGTGCCAGCGGGGAAAAGTGATGCAGGTCCTCACTGCCTCCTGGAATACCTTCAAATGCCCCACACAATTTGGCCCTCTCTGCTTTCCTGCCGACTCTAGCCTCAAAAGCTACTTTTTTCACTTTCGGCGCTGTTTGGAGCAAAAAAGACAAACGTCCAGCTTTTGCTGCCACAGCAAAGGTGCCAGCGGGGAAAAGTGATGCTGGTCCTCACTGCCTCCTGGAACCCCTTCAAATGCCCCACACAATTTGGCCCTCTCTCCTTTCCTGCGGACTCTAGCCTCAAAAGCACCTTTTTTTACTTTCGCCGCTGTTTGGAGCAAAAAAGACAAACGTCCAGCTTTTGCTGCCACAGCAAAGGTGCCAGCGGGGAAAAGTGATGCTGGTCCTCACTGCCTCCTGGAACCCCTTCAAATGCCCCACACAATTTGGCCCTCTCTGCTTTCCTGCCGACTCTATCCTGAAAAGCACATTTTTTCACTTTCGGCGCCGTCCGGATGAAAACAGGCAAACGTCCAGCTTTTGCTGCCACAGCAAAGGTGCCAGTGGAGAAAAGTGATGCTGGTCCTCACTGCCTCCTGGAACCCCTTCAAATGCCCCAGACAATATGGCCCTCTCTGCTTTCCTGCGGACTCCAGCCTCAAAAGCACTTTTTTTCACTTTTCCGCTCTTTGGAGCAAAAAAGACAAACGTTCAGCTTTTGCTGCCACAGCAAAGGTGCCAGCGGGGAAAAGTGATGCTGGTCCTCATTGCCTCCTTGAACCCCTTCAAATGCCCCACACAATTTGGCCCTCTCTGCTTTCCTGCCGACTCCATCCTCAAAAGCACCTGTTTTCACTCTCGGCAGCCTCCGGAGCAAAAAAGACAAACGTCCAGCTTTTGCTGCCACAGCAAAGGTGCCAGCGGGGAAAAGTGATGCTGGTCCTCACTGCCTCCTTGAACCCCTTCAAATGCCCCAGACAATTTGGCCCTCTCTGCTTTCCTGCGGACTCCATCCTCAAAAGCACCTTTTTTCACTTTGGGCGCCGTCCGGATGAAAACAGACAAACGTCCAGCTTTTGCTGCCACAGCAAAGGTGCCAGCGGGGAAAAGTGATGCTGGTCCTCACTGCCTCCTGGAACCCCTTCAAATGCCCCACACAATTTGGCCCTCTCTGCTTTCCTGCCGACTCTAGCCTCAAAAGCACCTTTTTTCACTTTCAGCCCCGTCCGGATGAAAACAGACAAACGTCCAGCTTTTGCTGCCACAGCAAAGGTGCCAGCGGGGAAAAGTGATGCTGGTCCTCACTGCCTCCTGGAACCCCTTCAAATGCCCCACACAATTTGGCCCTCTCTGCTTTCCTGCCGACTCTAGCCTCAAAAGCACCTTTTTTCACTTTCGGCGCTGTTTGGAGCAAAAAGACAAACGTCCAGCTTTTGCTGCCACAGCAAAGGTGCCAGCGGGGAAAAGTGATGCAGGTCCTCACTGCCTCCTGGAATACCTTCAAATGCCCCACACAATTTGGCCCTCTCTGCTTTCCTGCCGACTCTATCCTCAAAAGCTACTTTTTTCACTTTCGGCGCTGTTTGGAGCAAAAAAGACAAACGTCCAGCTTTTGCTGCCACAGCAAAGGTGCCAGCGGGGAAAAGTGATGCTGGTCCTCACTGCCTCCTGGAACCCCTTCAAATGCCCCACACAATTTGGCCCTCTCTGCTTTCCTGCCGACTCTAGCCTCAAAAGCACCTTTTTTCACTTTTGGCGCTGTTTGGAGCAAAGAAGACAAACGACCAGCTTTTGCTGCCACAGCAAAGGTGCCAGCGGGGAAAAGTGATGCTGGTCCTCACTGCCTCCTGGAACCCCTTCAAATGCCCCAGACAATTTGGCCCTCTCTGCTTTCCTGCTGAGTCCATCCTCAAAAGCACCTGTTTTCACTCTCGGCAGCCTCCGGAGCAAAAAAGACAAACGTCCAGCTTTTGCTGCCGCAGCAAAGGTGCCAGCGGGGAAAAGTGATGCTGGTCCTCACTGCCTCCTGGAACCCCTTCAAATGCCCCACACAATTTGGCCCTCTCTGCTTTCCTGCCGACTCTATCCTCAAAAGCACCTTTTTTCACTTTCGCCGCCCATTCGGACGAAAAAACACAAACGTCCAGGTTTTGCTCCCACAGCAAAGGTGCCAGTGGGGAAAAGTGATGCTGGTCCTCACTGCCTCCTGGAACCCCTTCAAATGCCCCACACAATTTGGCCCCCTCTGCTTTCCTGCCGACTCTAGCCTCAAAAGCACCTTTTTTTACTTTCGCCGCTGTTTGGAGCAAAAAAGACAAACGTCCAGCTTTTGCTGCCACAGCAAAGGTGCCAGCGGGGAAAAGTGATGCTGGTCCTCACTGCCTCCTGGAACCCCTTCAAATGCCCCACACAATTTGGCCCTCTCTGCTTTCCTGCGGACTCTATCCTCAAAAGCATCTTTTTTCACTTTCGCCGCCCATTCAGATGAAAAAACACAAACGTCCAGCTTTTGCTGCCACAGCAAAGGTGCCAGCGGGGAAAAGTGATGCTGGTCCTCACTGCCTCCTGGAACCCCTTCAAATGCCCCACACAACTTTGCCCTCTCTGCTTCCTGCGGACTCTAGCCTCAAAAGCACCTTTTTTCACTTTCGCCGCTGTTTGGAGCAAAAAAGACAAACGTCCAGCTTTTGCTCCCATAGCAAAGGTGCCAGCGGGGAAAAGTGATGCTGGTCCTCACTGCCTCCTTGAACCCCTTCAAATGCCCCAGACAATTTGGCCCTCTCTGCTTTCCTGCGGACTCCAGCCTCAAAAGCACCTTATTTCACTTTGGGCGCCGTCCGGATGAAAACAGACAAACGTCCAGCTTTTGCTGCCACAGCAAAGGTGCCAGCGGGGAAAAGTGATGCAGGTCCTCACTGCCTCCTGGAACCCCTTCAAATGCCCCACACAATTTGGCCCTCTCTGCTTTCCTGCGGACTCTTTCCACAAAGCACCTTTTTTCACTTTCGGTGCTGTTTGGAGCAAAAAAGACAAACGTCCAGCTTTTGCTGCCACAGCAAAGGTGCCAGCGGGGAAAAGTGATGCTGGTCCTCACTGCCTCCTGGAACCCCTTCAAATGCCCCACACAATTTGGCCCTCTCTGCTTTCCTGCGGACTCTATCCTCAAAAGCACCTTTTTTCACTTTCGGCGCTGTTTGGAGCAAAAAAGACAAACGTCCAGCTTTTGCTGCCACAGCAAAGGTGCCAGCGGGGAAAAGTGATGCTGGTCCTCATTGCCTCCTTGAACCCCTTCAAATGCCCCACACAATTTGGCACTCTCTGCTTTCCTGCCGACTCTATCCTGAAAAGCACGTTTTTTCACTTTCGGCGCCGTCCAGATGAAAACAGACAAACGTCCAGCTTTTGCTGCCACAGCAAAGGTGCCAGCGGGGAAAAGTGATGCTGGTCCTCACTGCCTCCTTGAACCCCTTCAAATGCCCCAGACAATTTGGCCCTCTCTGCTTTCCTGCCGACTCCATCCTCAAAAGCACCTTTTTTCACTTTCGGCGCCGTCCGGATGAAAACAGACAAACGTCCAGCTTTTGCTGCCACAGCAAAGGTGCCAGCGGGGAAAAGTGATGCTGGTCCTCACTGCCTCCTGGAACCCCTTCAAATGCCCCACACAATTTGGCCCTCTCTGCTTTCCTGCCGACTCTAGCCTCAAAAGCACCTTTTTTCACTTTCGGCCCAGTCCGGATGAAAACAGACAAACGTCCAGCTTTTGCTGCCACAGCAAAGGTGCCAGCGGGGAAAAGTGATGCTGGTCCTCACTGCCTCCTGGAACCCCTTCAAATGCCCCACACAATTTGGCCCTCTCTGCTTTCCTGCCGACTCTAGCCTCAAAAGCACCTTTTTTCACTTTCGGCGCTGTTTGGAGCAAAAAGACAAACGTCCAGCTTTTGCTGCCACAGCAAAGGTGCCAGCGGGGAAAAGTGATGCAGGTCCTCACTGCCTCCTGGAATACCTTCAAATGCCCCACACAATTTGGCCCTCTCTGCTTTCCTGCCGACTCTAGCCTCAAAAGCTACTTTTTTCACTTTCGGCGCTGTTTGGAGCAAAAAAGACAAACGTCCAGCTTTTGCTGCCACAGCAAAGGTGCCAGCGGGGAAAAGTGATGCTGGTCCTCACTGCCTCCTGGAACCCCTTCAAATGCCCCACACAATTTGGCCCTCTCTGCTTTCCTGCCGACTCTATCCTCAAAAGCACCTTTTTTCACTTTTGGCGCTGTTTGGAGCAAAGAAGACAAACGTCCAGCTTTTGCTGCCACAGCAAAGGTGCCAGCGGGGAAAAGTGATGCTGGTCCTCACTGCCTCCTGGAACCCCTTCAAATGCCCCACACAATTTGGCCCTCTCTGCTTCCTGCCGACTCTATCCTCAAAAGCACCTTTTTTCACTTTCGGCGCTGTTTGGAGCAATAAAGACAAACGACCAGCTTTTGCTGCCACAGCAAAGGTGCCAGCGGGGAAAAGTGATGCTGGTCCTCACTGCCTCCTGGAACCCCTTCAAATGCCCCAGACAATTTGGCCCTCTCTGCTTTCCTGCTGAGTCCATCCTCAAAAGCACCTGTTTTCACTCTCGGCAGCCTCCGGAGCAAAAAAGACAAACGTCCAGCTTTAGCTGCCGCAGCAAAGGTGCCAGCGGGGAAAAGTGATGCTGGTCCTCACTGCCTCCTGGAACCCCTTCAAATGCCCCACACAATTTGGCCCTCTCTGCTTTCCTGCCAACTCTATCCTCAAAAGCACCTTTTTTCACTTTCGCCGCCCATTCTGACGAAAAAACACAAACGTCCAGGTTTTGCTCCCACAGCAAAGGTGCCAGTGGGGAAAAGTGATGCTGGTCCTCACTGCCTCCTGGAACCCCTTCAAATGCCCCACACAATTTGGCCCCCTCTGCTTTCCTGCCGACTCTAGCCTCAAAAGCACCTTTTTTTACTTTCGCCGCTGTTTGGAGCTAAAAAGACAAACGTCCAGCTTTTGCTCCCATAGCAAAGGTGCCAGCGGGGAAAAGTGATGCTGGTCCTCACTGCCTCCTTGAACCCCTTCAAATGCCCCAGACAATTTGGCCCTCTCTGCTTTCCTGCGGACTCCAGCCTCAAAAGCACCTTATTTCACTTTGGGCGCCGTCCGGATGAAAACAGACAAACGTCCAGCTTTTGCTGCCACAGCAAAGGTGCCAGCGGGGAAAAGTGATGCAGGTCCTCACTGCCTCCTGGAACCCCTTCAAATGCCCCACACAATTTGGCCCTCTCTGCTTTCCTGCGGACTCTTTCCACAAAGCACCTTTTTTCACTTTCGGTGCTGTTTGGAGCAAAAAAGACAAACGTCCAGCTTTTGCTGCCACAGCAAAGGTGCCAGCGGGGAAAAGTGATGCTGGTCCTCACTGCCTCCTGGAACCCCTTCAAATGCCCCACACAATTTGGCCCTCTCTGCTTTCCTGCGGACTCTATCCTCAAAAGCACCTTTTTTCACTTTCGGCGCTGTTTGGAGCAAAAAAGACAAACGTCCAGCTTTTGCTGCCACAGCAAAGGTGCCAGCGGGGAAAAGTGATGCTGGTCCTCACTGCCTCCTGTAACCCCTTCAAATGCCCCACACAATTTGGCCCTCTCTGCTTTCCTGCCGACTCTAGCCTCAAAAGCACCTTTTTTCACTTTCGGTGCCGTCCGGATGAAAACAGGCAAACGTCCATCTTTTGCTGCCACAGCAAAGGTGCCAGCGGGGAAAAGTGATGCTGGTCCTCACTGCCTCCTGGAACCCCTTCAAATGCCCCACACAATTTGGCCCTCTCTGCTTTCCTGCGGACTCTATCCTCAAAAGCACCTTTTTTCACTTTCGGCGCTGTTTGGAGCAAAAAAGACAAAAGTCCAGCTTTTGCTGCCACAGCAAAGGTGCCAGCAGGGAAAAGTGATGCTGGTCCTCACTGCCTCCTGGAACCCCTTCAAATGCCCCACACAATTTGGCCCTCTCTGCTTTCCTGCGGACTCCATCCTCAAAAGCACCTGTTTTCGCTCTTGACAGTCTCCGGAGCAAAAAAGACAAACGTCCAGCTTTTGCTGCCACAGCAAAGGTGCCAGCGGGGAAAAGTGATGCTGGTCCTCACTGCCTCCTGGAACCCCTTCAAATGCCCCAAACAATTTGGCCCTCTCTGCTTTCCTGCGGACTCCATCCTCAAAAGCACCTTTTTTCACTTTCGCCGCCCATTCGGATGAAAAAACACAAACGTCCAGGTTTTGCTGCCACAGCAAAGGTGCCAGCGGGGAAAAGTGATGCTGGTCCTCACTGCCTCCTGGAACCCCTTCAAATGCCCCACACAATTTGGCCCTCTCTGCTTTCCTGCGGACTCCATCCTCAAAAGCACCTGTTTTCGCTCTTGACAGTCTCCGGAGCAAAAAAGACAAACTTCCAGCTTTTGCTGCCACAGCAAAGGTGCCAGCGGGGAAAAGTGATGCTGGTCCTCACTGCCTCCTGGAACCCCTTCAAATGCCCCAGACTACTTCGCCCTCTCTGCTTTTCTGCCGACTCTATCCTGAAAAGCACGTTTTTTCACTTTCGGCGCCGTCCGGATGAAAACAGGCAAACGTCCATCTTTTGCTGCCACAGCAAAGGTGCCAGCGGGGAAAAGTGATGCTGGTCCTCACTGCCTCCTGGAACCCCTTCAAATGTCCCAGACAATTTGGCGCTCTCTGCTTTCCTGCCGACTCTAGCCTCAAAAGCACCCTTTTTCACTCTAGGCCGCGTTTTCAACAAAAAAGACAAACGTCCAGTTTTTACTGCCACAGCAAAGGTGCCAGCGGGGAAAAGTGATGCTGGTCCTCACTGCCTCCTGGAACCCCTTCAAATGCCCCACACAATTTGGCCCTCTCTGCTTTCCTGCCGACTCTATCCTCAAAAGCACCTTTTTTCATTTTCGCCGCCCATTCGGATGAAAAAACACAAACCTCCAGGTTTTGCTCCCACAGCAAAGGTGCCAGCGGGGAAAAGTGATGCTGGTCCTCACTGCCTCCTGGAACCCCTTCAAATGCCCCACACAATTTGGCCCTCTCTGCTTTCCTGCCGACTCTATCCTCAAAAGCACCTTTTTTCACTTTCGGCGCCATCCGGATGAAAACAGGCAAACGTGCATCTTTTGCTGCCACAGCAAAGGTGCCAGCGGGGAAAAGTGATGCTGGTCCTCACTGCCTCCTGGAACCCCTTCAAATGCCCCACACAATTTGGCCCTCTCTGCTTTCCTGCGGACTCCATCCTCAAAAGCATCTCTTTGCACTCTCGACAGTCTCCGGAGCAAAAAAGACAAACGTCCAGCTTTTGCTGCCACAGCAAAGGTGCCAGCGGGGAAAAGTGATGCTGGTCCTCACTGCCTCCTGGAACCCCTTCAAATGCCCCACACAATTTGGCCCTCTCTGCTTTCCTGCCGACTCTATCCTCAAAAGCATCTTTTTTCACTTTCGGCGCTGTTTGGAGCAAAAAAGACAAACGTCCAGCTTTTGCTGCGACAGCAAAGGTGCCAGCGGGAAAAAGTGATGCTGGTCCTCACTGCCTCCTGGAACCCCTTCAAATGCCCCAGACTACTTCGCCCTCTCTGCTTTTCTGCCGACTCTATCCTGAAAAGCACGTTTTTTCACTTTCGGCGCCGTCCGGATGAAAACAGACAAACGTCCAGCTTTTGCTGCCACAGCAAAGGTGCCAGCGGGGAAAAGTGATGCTGGTCCTCACTGCCTCCTGGAACCCCTTCAAATGCCCCACACAATTTGGCCCTCTCTGCTTTCCTGCGGAATCTAGCCTCAAAACCACCTTTTTTCACTTTCGCCGCTGTTTGGAGCAAAAAAGACAAACGTCCAGCTTTTGCTGCCACAGCAAAGGTGCCAGCGGGGAAAAGTGATGCTGGTCCTCACTGCCTCCTGGAACCCCTTCAAATGCCCCAGACAATTTGGCCCTCTCTGCTTTCCTGCGGACTCCATCCTCAAAAGCACCTTATTTCATTTTAGGCGCCGTCCGGATGATAACAGACAAACGTCCAGCTTTTGCTGCCACAGCAAAGGTGCCAGCGGGGAAAAGTGATGCTGGTCCTCACTGCCTCTTGGAACCCCTTCAAATGCCCCACACAATTTGGCCCTCTCTGCTTTCCTGCGGACTCTATCCTCAAAAGCACCTTTTTTCACTTTCGGCGCTGTTTGGAGCAAAAAAGACAAACGTCCAGCTTTTGCTGCCACAGCAAAGGTGCCAGCGGGGAAAAGTGATGCTGGTCCTCACTGCCTCCTGGAACCCCTTCAAATGCCCCACACAATTTGGCCCTCTCTGCTTTCCTGCCGACTCTAGCCTCAAAAGCACCTTTTTTCACTTTCGGCGCCGTCCGGATGAAAACAGGGAAACGTCCATCTTTTGCTGCCACAGCAAAGGTGCCAGCGGGGAAAAGTGATGCTGGTCCTCACTGCCTCCTGGAACCCCTTCAAATGCCCCACACAATTTGGCCCTCTCTGCTTTCCTGCCGACTCTAGCCTCAAAAGCACCTTTTTTCACTTTCGGCGCTGTTTGGAGCAAAAAAGACAAACGTCCATCATTTGCTGCCACAGCAAAGGTGCCAGCGGGGAAAAGTGATGCTGGTCCTCACTGCCTCCTGGAACCCCTTCAAATGCCCCAGACAATTTGGCCCTCTCTGCTTTCCTGCGCACTCTAGCCTCAAAAGCACCTTTTTTCACTCTCGGCCACCTCCGCAGTAAAAACAACACACGTCCAGCTTTTGCTGCCACAGCAAAGGTGCCAGCGGGGAAAAGTGATGCTGGTCCTCACTGCCTCCTGGAACCCCTTCAAATGCCCCACACAATTTGGCCCTCTCTGCTTTCCTGCGGACTCCATCCTCAAAAGCACCTTTTTTCACTTTCGCCGCCCATTCCGATGAAAAAACACAAACGTCCAGGTTTTGCTCCCACAGCAAAGGTGCCAGCGGGGAAAAGTGATGCTGGTCCTCCCTGCCTCCTGGAACCCCTTCAAATGCCCCACACAATTTGGCCCTCTCTGCTTTCCTGCCGACTCTATCCTCAAAAGCATCTTTTTTCACTTTCGGCGCTGTTTGGAGCAAAAAAGACAAACGTCCAGCTTTTGCTGCCACAGCAAAGGTGCCAGTGGAGAAAAGTGATGCTGGTCCTCACTGCCTCCTGGAACCCCTTCAAATGCCCAAGACTAGTTCGCCCTCTCTGCTTTTCTGCCGACTCTATCCTGAAAAGCACGTTTTTTCACTCTCGGCAGCCTCCGGAGCAAAAAAGGCAAATGTCCAGCTTTTGCTGCCACAGCAAAGGTGCCAGCGGGGAAAAGTGATGCTGGTCCTCACTGCCTCCTGGAACCCCTTCAAATGTCCCAGACAATTTGGCCCTCTCTGCTTTCCTGCCGACTCTATCCTCAAAAGCACCTTTTTTCTCTCTCGGCAGCCTCCGGAGCAAAAAAGGCAAATGTCCAGCTTTTGCTGCCACAGCAAAGGTGCCAGCGGGGAAAAGTGATGCTGGTCCTCACTGCCTCCTGGATCCCCTTCCAATGCCCCACACAATTGGGCCCTCTCTGCTTTCCTGCGCACTCTAGCCTGAAAAGCACTTTTTTTCACTCTCGGCAGCCTCCGCAGCAAAAAAGGCAAACGTCCAGCTTTTGCTGCCACAGCAAAGGAGCCAGAGGGGAAAAGTGATGCTGGTCCTCACTGCCTCCTGGAACCCCTTCAAATGCTCCACAAACTTTGGCCTTCTCTGCTTTCCTGCGGGCTCTATGCTCAAAAGCACCTGTTTTCACTTTCGGCTCTGTTTGGAGCAAAAAAGTCAAACGTCCAGTTTTTGCTGCCACAGCAAAGGTGTCAGCGGGGAAAAGTCATGCTGGTCCTCACTGCCTCCTGGAACCCCTTCAAATGCCCCACACAATTTGGCCCTCTCTGCTTTCCTGCAGACTCTATCCTCAAAAGCACTTTTTTTCACTCTCGGCAGCCTCCGGAGCAAAAAAGACAAACGTCCAGCTTTTGCTGCCACAGCAAAGCTTCAAGCGGGAAAAAGTGATGCTGGTCCTCACTGCCTCCTGGAACCCCTTCAAATGCCCCAGACAATTTGGCCCTCTCTGCTTTCCTGCGGACTCCAGCCTCAAAAGCAGCTGTGTTCACTTTCGGCTCTCTTTGTAGCAAAAAAGACAAATGTCCAGCTTTTGCTGCCACAGCAAAGGTGCCAGCGGGGAAAAGTGATGCTGGTCCTCACTGCCTCCTGGAACCCCTTCAAATGCCCCACACAATATGGCACTCTCTGCTTTCCTGCGGACTCCAGCCTCAAAAGCACCTGTTTTCACTTTCGGCTCTGTTTGGAGCAAAAAAGACAAACGTCCAGCTTTTGCTGCCACAGCAAAGGTGCCAGCGGGGAAAAGTGATGCTGGTCCTCACTGCCTCCTGGAACCCCTTCAAATGCCCCACACAATTTGGCCCTCTCTGCTTTCCTGCGGACTCCATCCTCAAAAGCACCTTTTTTCACTTTCGCCGCCCATTCGGAAGAAAAAACACAAACGTCCAGCTTTTGGTGCCACAGCAAAGGTGCCAGCGGGGAAAAGTGATGCTGGTCCTCACTGCCTCCTGGAACCCCTTCAAATGCCCCACACAATTTGGCCCTCTCTGCTTTCCTGCAGACTCTATCCTCAGAAGCACCTTTTTTCACTCTAGGCGGCATCCAAAGCAAAAAAGGCAAAGGCACAGCTCCTGCTACCACAGCAAAGTTGCAAGCAGGGAAAAGTGATGCTGGTCATCACTTCCTCCTGGAACCCATTCAAATGCCCCACACAATTTGGCCTTCTCTGCTTTCCTGCGCACTCTAGCCTCAAAAGCACTTTTTTTCACTCTCGGCAGCCTCCGGAGCAAAAAAGACAAACGTCCAGCTTTTGCTGCCACAGCAAAGCTTCAAGCGGGAAAAAGTGATGCTGGTCCTCACTGCCTCCTGGAACCCCTTCAAATGCCCCACACAATTTGGCCCTCTCTGCTTTCCTGCGGACTCCAGCCTCAAAAGCAGCTGTGTTCACTTTCGGCTCTCTTTGTAGCAAAAAAGACAAACGTCCAGCTTTTGCTGCCACAGCAAAGGTGCCAGCGGGGAAAAGTGATGCTGGTCCTCACTGCCTCCTGGAACCCCTTCAAATGCCCCACACAATATGGCACTCTCTGCTTTCCTGCGGACTCCAGCCTCAAAAGCACCTGTTTTCACTTTCGGCTCTGTTTGGAGCAAAAAAGACAAACGTCCAGCTTTTGCTGCCACAGCAAAGGTGCCAGCGGGGAAAAGTGATGCTGGTCCTCACTGCCTCCTGGAACCCCTTCAAATGCCCCACACAATTTGGCCCTCTCTGCTTTCCTGCGGACTCCATCCTCAAAAGCACCTTTTTTCACTTTCGCCGCCCATTCGGAAGAAAAAACACAAACGTCCAGGTTTTGCTGCCACAGCAAAGGTGCCAGCGGGGAAAAGTGATGCTGGTCCTCACTGCCTCCTGGAACCCCTTCAAATGCCCCACACAATTTGGCCCTCTCTGCTTTCCTGCCGACTCTATCCTGAAAAGCACGTTTTTTCACTTTTGGCGCCGTCCGGATGAAAACAGAGAAACGTCCAGCTTTTGCTGCCACAGCAAAGGTGCCAGCGGGGAAAAGTGATGCTGGTCCTCACTGCCTCCTGGAACCCCTTCAAATGCCCCACACAATTTGGCCCTCTCTGCTTTCCTGCGCACTCTAGCCTCAAAAGCACCTGTTTTCACTTTCGGCTCTGTTTGGAGCAAAAAAGACAAACGTCCAGCTTTTGCTGCCACAGCAAAGGTGCCAGCGGGGAAAAGTGATGCTGGTCCTCACTGCCTCCTGGAACCCCTTCAAATGCCCCACACAATTTGGCCCTCTCTGCTTTCCTGCGGACTCCAGCCTCAAAAGCACCTGTTTTCACTTTCGGCTTTGTTTGGAGCAAAAAAGAGAAACGTCCAGCTTTTGGTGCCACAGCAAAGGTGCCAGCGGGGAAAAGTGATGCTGGTCCTCACTGCCTCCTGGAACCCCTTCAAATGCCCCACACAATTTGGCCCTCTCTGCTTTTCTGCGCACTCTAGCCTCAAAAGCACCTTTTTTCACTCTCGGCAACCTTGGCAGCAAAAACGACAAACGTCCAGCTTTTGCTGCCACAGCAAAGGCGCCAGCGGGGAAAAGTGATGCTGGTCCTCACTGCCTCCTGGAACCCCTTCAAATGCCCCAGACAATTTGGCCCTCTCTGCTTTCCTGCGCACTCTAGCTTCAAAAGCAACTTTTTTCACTCTCAGCAGCCTCCGGAGCAAAAAATGCAAACGTCCAGGTTTTGCTCCCACAGCAAAGGTGCCAGCGGGGAAAAGTGATGCTGGTCCTCACTGCGTCCTGGAACCCCTTCAAATGCCCCACACAATTTGGCCCTCTCTGCTTTCCTGCAGACTCTAGCCTTAAAAGCACCTCTTTTCAGTTTTGGTTTTGTTTCGAGCAAAAAAGACAAAAGACCAGCTTTTGCTGCCACAGCAAAGTTGCCAGCGGGGAAAAGTGATGCTGGTCCTCACTGCCTCCTGGAACCCCTTCAAATGCCTCAGACAATTTGGCCCTCTCTGCTTTCCTGCGGACTCTAGCCTCAAAAGCACCTGTTTTCACTTTCGGCTCTGTTTGGAGCAAAAAAGACAAACGTCCAGCTTTTGCTGCCACAGCAAAGGTGCAAGGGGGGAAAAGTGATGCTAGTCGTCACTGCCTACCAGAACCCCTTCTAATGCCCCACACAATTTGGCCCTCTCTGCTTTCCTGCGGACTCTAGCCTCAAAAGCACCTTTTTTCACTCTCGGCAGTCTCCGCAGCAAAAAAGACAAACGTCCAGCTTTCGCTGCCACAGCAAAGGTGCCAGCGGGGAAAAGTGATGCTGGTCCTCACTGCCTCCCAGAACCCCTTCAAATGCCCCACACAATTTGGCCCTCTCTGCTTTCCTGCACACTCTTGCCTCAAAAGCAACTTTTTTCACTCTAGGCAGCCTCCGGAGCATAAAAAGCAAAGGCACAGCTACTGCTACCACAACAAAGATGCCAGCAGGGAAAAGTGATGCTGGTCATCACTACCTCCTGGAACCCCTTCAAATGCCCCAGACAATTTGGCCCTCTCTGCTTTCTTGCGGACTCTAGCCTCAAAAGCACCTTTTTTCACTCTCGGCATCCTCCGGAGCAAAAAAGGCAAAGACACAGCTCCTCCTGCCACAGCAAAGGTGCCAGCGGGGAAAAGTGATGCTGGTCCTCACTGCCTCCTGGAACCCCTTCAAATGCCCCACACAATTTGGCCCTCTCTGCTTTCCTGCGGACTTCAGCCTCAAAAGCACCTTTTTTCACTCTCGGCAGCCTCCGCAGCAAAAAAGGCAAACGTCCAACTTTTGCTGCCACAGCAAAGGTGCCAGCGGGGAAAAGTGATGCTGGTCCTCACTGCCTCCCAGAACCCCTTCAAATGCCCAACACACTTTGACCTTCTCTGCTTTTCTGCGGGCTCTATGCTCAAAAGCACCTGTTTTTACTTTCGGCTCTGTTTGTACAAAAAGGACAAACGTCCAGTTTTTGCTGCCACAGCAAAGGTGCCAGCGGGGAAAAGTGATGCTGGTCCTCACTGCCTCCTGGAACCCCTTCAAATGCCCCACACAATTTTGCCTTCTCTGCTTTCCTGCGCACTCTAGCCTCAAAAGCACCTTTTTTCACTCTCGGCAGTCTCCGCAGCAAAAAAGACAAACGTCCAGCTTTTCCTGCCACAGCAAAGGCGCCAGCGGGGAAAAGTGATGCTGGTCCTCACTGCCTCCCAGAACCCCTTCAAATGCCCCACACAATTTGGCCCTCTCTGCTTTCCTGCACACTCTTGCCTCAAAAGCAACTTTTTTCACTCTAGGCAGCCTCCGGAGCAAAAAAAGCAAAGGCACAGCTACTGCTACCACAGCAAAGGTGCAAGCAGGGAAAAGTGATGTTGATCCTCACTGCCTCCTGGAACCCCTTCAAATGCCCCACACAATTTGGCCCTCTCTGCTTTCCTGCCGACTCTATCCTCAAAAGCACCTTTTTTCACTCTCGGCAACCTCGGCAGCAAAAACGACAAACGTCCAGTTTTTGCTGCCACAGCAAAGGCGCCAGCGGGGAAAAGTGATGCTGGTCCTCACTGCCTCCTGGAACCCCTTCTAATGCCCCAGACAATTTGGCCCTCTCTGCTTTCCTCTAGTCTCTAGCCTCAAAAGCACCTTTTTTCACTCTCGGCAGTTTCCGCAGCAAAAAAGGCAAACGTCCAGCTTTCGCTGCCACAGCAAAGGAGCCAGCGGGGAAAAGTGATGCTGGTCCTCACTGCATCCCAGAACCCCTTCAAATGCCCCACACAATTTGGCCCTCTCTGCTTTCCTGCGGGATCTATGCTCAAAAGCACGTGTTTTCACTTTCGGCTCTGTTTGTACAAAAAGGACAAACGTCCAGTTTTTGCTGCCACAGCAAAGGTGCCAGCGGGGAAAAGTGATGCTGGTCCTCACTGCCTCCTGGAACCCCTTCAAATGCCTCAGACAATTTGGCCCTCTCTGCTTTCCTGCGGACTCTATCCTCAAAAGCACCTTTTTTCACTCTCGGCAGTCTCCGCAGCAAAAAAGACAAACGTACAGCTTTCGCTGCCACAGCAAAGGTGCCAGCGGGGAAAAGTGATGCTGGTCCTCACTGCCTCCCAGAACCCCTTCAAATGCCCCACACAATTTGGCCCTCTCTGCTTTCCTGCGGACTCTAGCCTCAAAAGCACCTTTTTTCACTCTCGGCAACCTCGGCTGCAGAAACGACAAACGTCCAGTTTTTGCTGCCACAGCAAAGGCGCCAGCGGGGAAAAGTGATGCTGGTCCTCACTGCCTCCCCAAACCCCTTCAAATGCCTCAGACAATTTGGCCCTCTCTGCTTTCCTGCGCACTCTAGCCTCAAAAGCACCTTTTTTCACTCTCGGCAGCCTCCGCAGCAAAAAAGACAAACGTCCAACTTTTGCTACCACAGCAAAGGTGCCAGCGGGGAAAAGTGATGCTGGTCCTCACTGCCTCCTGGAACCCCTTCAAATGCCCCACACAATTTGGCCCTCTCTGCTTTCCTGCCGAATCTAGCCTCAAAAGCACCCTTTTTCACTCTAGGCCGCGTTTGGAACTAAAAAGACAAACGTCCAGTTTTTACTGCCACAGCAAAGGTGCCAGTGGGGAAAAGTGATGCTTGTCCTCACTGCCTCCTGGAACCCCTTCAAATGCCCCACACAATTTGGCCCTCTCTGCTTTCCTGCGGACTCCATCCTCAAAAGCACCTGTTTTCACTTTCGGCAGCCTCCGGAGCAAAAAAGGCAAACGTCCAGCTTTTGCTGCCACAGCAAAGGTGCCAGCGGGGAAAAGTGATGCTGGTCCTCACTGCCTCCTGGAACCCCTTCCAATGCCCCAGACAATTTGGCCCTCTATGCTTTCCTGTGCACTCTAACCTCAAAAGCACTTTTTTTCACTCTTGGCAGCCTCCGGAGCAAAAAAGGCAAACGTCCAGCTTTTGCTGCCACAGCAAAGGAGCCAGTGGGAAAAGTGATGCTGGTCCTCACTGCCTCCTGGAACCCCTTCAAATGCCCCAGACAATTTGACCCTCTCTGCTTTCCTGCTCACTCTATCCTCAAAAGCACCTTTTTTCACTCTAGGCGGCGTCCACAGCAAAAAAGGCAAAGGCACAGCTTTTGCTACCACAGCAAACGTACAAGCAGGGAAAAGTGATGTTGATCCTCACTGCCTCCTGGAACCCCTTCAAATGCCCCACACAATTTTGCCTTCTCCGCTTTCCTGCCGACTCTATCCTCAAAAGCACCTTTTTTCAGTCTCGGACACCTCCGCAGCACAAACGACAAACGTCCAGCTTTTGCTGCCACAGCAAAGGCGCCAGCGGGGAAAAGTCATGCTGGTCATCACTGCCTCCTGGAACCCCTTCAGATGCCCCACACAATTTGGCCCTCTCTGCTTTCCTGCGCACTCTAGCCTCAAAGGCAGCTTTTTTCACTTTCGGCTGTGTTTCGAGCTAAAAAGATAAACGTCCAGATTTTGCTGCCACAGCAAAGGTGCCAGCGGGGAAAAGTGATGCTGGTCCTCACTGCCTCCCAGAACCCCTTCAAATGCCCCACACAATTTGGCCTTCTCCGCTTTCCTGCGGGCTCCATCCTCAAAAGCACCTTTTTTTTTACTTTCGGCTCTGTTTGTAGCAAAAAAGACAAACGTCCAGTTTTTGCTGCCACAGCAAAGGTGCCAGCGGGGAAAAGTGATGCTGGTCCTCACTGCCTCCCAGAACCCCTTCAAATGCCCCACACAATTTGGCCCTCTCTGCTTTCCTGCGCTCTCTAGCCTCAAAAGCACCTTTTTTCACTCTCAGCAGCCTCCGCAGCAAAAAAGGCAAACGTCCAGCTTTTGCTGCCACAGCAAAGGTGCCAGCGGGGAAAAGTGATGCTGGTCCTCACTGCCTCCCAGAACCCCTTTAAATGCCCCAGACAATTTGGCCCTCTCTGCTTTCCTGCCGACTCCAGCCTCAAAAGCACCTGTTTTCACTTTCGGCTCTGTTTGGAGCAAAAAAGACAAACGTCCAGCTTTTGCTGCCACAGCAGAGGTGCCAGCGGGGAAAAGTGATGCTGGTCCTCACTGCCTCCTGGAACCCCTTCAAATGCCCCACACAATTTGGCCCTCTCTGCATTCCTGCGCTCTCTAGCCTCAAAAGCACCTTTTTTCACTATCGGCAGCCTCCGCAGCAAAAAAGGCAAACGTCCAGCTTTTGCTGCCACAGCAAAGGTGCCAGCGGGGAAAAGTGATGCTGGTCCTCACTGCCTCCTGGAACCCCTTCAAATGCCCCACACAATTTGGCCCTCTCTGCTTTCCTGCCGACTCTATCCTCAAAAGCACCTTTTTTCACTTTCGGCGCCGTCCGGATGAAAACAGACAAACGTCCAGCTTTTGCTGCCACAGCAAAGGTGCCAGCGGGGAAAAGTGATGCTGGTCCTCACTGCCTCCTGGAACCCCTTCAAATGCCCCACACAATTTGGCCCTCTCTGCTTTCCTCTGCTCTCTAGCCTCAAAAGCACCTTTTTTAACTCTCCGCAGCCTCCGGAGCAAAAAAGGCAAATGTCCAGCTTTTGCTGCCACAGCAAAGGTGCCAGCGGGGAAATGTGATGCTGGTCCTCACTGCCTCCTGGAAGCCCTTCAAATGCCCCAGACAATTTGGCCCTCTCTGCTTTCCTGCGCACTCTAGCCTCAAAAGCACCTGTTTTCACTTTCGGCAACCTCGGCAGCAAAAACGACAAACGTCCAGCTTTTGCTGCCACAGCAAAGGCGCCAGCGGGGAAAAGTGATGCTGGTCCTCACTGCCAGTTGGAACCCCTTCAAATGCCCCAGACAATTTGGCCCTCTCTTCTGTCCTGCGGACTCTAGCCTCAAAGGCACCTTTTTTCACTCTCGGCAGCCTCCGGAGCAAAAAATGCAAATGTCCAGCTTTTGCTGCCACAGCAAAGGTGCCAGCGGGGAAAAGTGATGCTGGTCCTCACTGCCTCCCAGAACCCCTTCAAATGCCCCACACAATTTGGCACTCTCTGCTTTCCTGCCGACTCTATCCTCAAAAGCACCCTTTTTCACTCTAGGCCGCGTTTGGAACAAAAAAGACAAACGTCAAGTTTTTACTGCCACAGCAAAGGTGCCAGCGGGGAAAAGTGATGCTGGTCCTCACTGCCTCCTGGAACCCCTTCAAATGCCCCACACAATTTGGCTCTCTCTGCTTTCCTGCAGACGCTATCCTCAAAAGCACCTTTTTTCAATCTAGGCGGCATCCAAAGCAAAAAAGGCAAAGGTACAGCTCCTGCTACCACAGCAAAGGTGCCAGCGGGGAAAAGTGATGCTGGTCCTCACTGCCTCCTGGAACCCCTTCAAATGCCCCACACAATTTGGCCCTCTCTGCTTTCCTGCAGACTCTATCCTCAAAAGCACCTGTTTTCACTTTTGGCTCTGTTTGGAGCAAAAAAGACAAACGTCCAGCTTTTGCTGCCACAGCAAAGGTGCCAGCGGGGAAAAGTCATGCTGGTCCTCACTGCCTCCTGGAACCCCTTCAACTGCCCTATACAATTGGGCCCTCTCTACTTTCCTGCGGACTCTATCCTCAAAGCACCCTTTTTCAGTCTCGGCAGCCTCCGGAGCAAAAAAGACAGACGTCCAGCTTTTGCTGCCACAGCAAAGGTGCCAGCGGGGAAAAGTGATGCTGGTCCTCACTGCCTCCTGGAACCCCTTCAAATGCCCGAGACAATTTGGCCTTCTCTGCTTTCCTGCGCACTCTAGCCTCAAAAGCACCTTTTTTCACTCTCGGCAGCCTCCGGAGCAAAAACGGCAAAAGTCCAGCTTTTGCTGCCACAGCAAAGGTGCCAGCGGGGAAAAGTGATGCTGGTCCTCACTGCCTCCCAGAACCCCTTCAAATGCCCCACACACTTTGGCCTTCTCTGCTTTCCTGCGGGCTCTATGCTCAAAAGCACCTGTTTTCACTTTCGGCTCTCTTTGTAGCAAAAAAGACAAACGTCCAGCTTTTGCTGCCACAGCAAAGGTGCCAGCGGGGAAAAGTGATGCTGGTCCTCACTGCCTCCTGGAACCCCTTCAAATGCCCCACACAATTTGGCCCTCTCTGCTTTCCTGCGCTCTCTAGCCTCAAAAGCACCTTTTTTAACTCTCGGCAGCCTCCGGAGCAAAAAAGGCAAACGTCCAGCTTTTGCTGCCACAGGAAATGTGCCAGCGGGGAAAAGTGATGCTGGTCCTCACTGCCTCCTGGAACCCCTTCACATGCCCCACACAATTTGGCCCTCTCTGCTTTCCTGCCGACTCCAGCCTCAAAAGCACCTGTTTTCACTTTCGGCTCTGTTTGGAGCAAAAAAGACAAACGTCCAGCTTTTGCTGCCACAGCAAAGGTGCCAGCGGGGAAAAGTGATGCTGGTCCTCACTGCCTCCTGGAACCCCTTCAAATGCCCCACACAATTTGGCCCTCTCTGCTTTCCTGCGGACTCTAGCCTCAAAAGCACCTGTTTTCACTTTCGGCTCTGTTTGGAGCAAAACAGACAAACGTCCAGCTTTTGCTGCCACAGCAAAGGTGCCAGCGGGGAAAAGTGATGCTGGTCCTCACTGCCTCCTGGAACCCCTTCAAATGCCCCACACAATTTGGCCCTCTCTGCTTTCCTGCAGACTCTAGCCTCAAAAGCACCTTTTTTCACGTTCGGCTCTGTTTGGAGCAAAAAAGACAAACGTCCAGCTTTTGCTGCCACAGCAAAGGTGCCAGCGGGGAAAAGTGATGCTGGTCCTCACTGCCTCATGGAACCCCATCAAATGCCCTATACAATTTGGCCCTCTCTACTTTCTTGCGGACTCTATCCTCAAAGCACCCTTTTTTCACTCTCGGCAGCCTCCACAAAAAAAAAGGCAAACGTCCAGCTTTTGCTGCCACAGCAAAGGTGCCAGCGGGGAAAAGTGATGCTGGTCCTCACTGCCTCCTGGAACCCCTTCAAATGCCCCACACAATTTGGCCCTCTCTGCTTTCCTGCAGACTCTATCCTCAAAAGCACCTTTTTTCACTCTACGCGGCATCCACAGCAAAAAAGGCAAACGCACAGCTCCTGCTGCCACAGCACAGGCGCCAGCAAGGAAAAGTGATGCTAGACCTCACTGCCTCCTTGAACCCCTTCAAATGCCCCACACAATTTGGCCCTCTCTGCTTTCCTGCGCTCTCTAGCCTCAAAAGCACCTTTTTTCACTCTCGGCAGCCTCCGCAGCAGAAAGGACAAACGTCCAGCTTTTGCTGCCACAGCAAAGGTGCCAGCGGGGAAAAGTGATGCTGGTCCTCACTGCCTCCTGGAACCCCTTCAAATGCCCCACACACTTTGGCCTTGTCTGCTTTCCTGCGGTCTCTAGCCTCAAAAGCACCCTTTTTCACTGTCGGTGGCCTCTGGAGCAAAACAGGCAAACGTCCAGCTTTTGCTGCCACAGCAAAGGTGCCGGCGGGGAAAAGTGATGCTGGTCCTCACTGCCTCCTGGAACCCCTTCAAATGCCCCACACAATTTGGCCCTCTCTGCTTTCCTGCGCACTCTAGCCTCAAGAGCACCCTTTTTCACTCTCTGTGGCCTCTGGAGCAAAACAGGCAAACATCCAGCTTTTGCTGCCACAACAAAGGTGCCAGCGGGGAAAAGTGATGCTGGTCCTCACTGCCTCCTGGAACCCCTTCAAATGCCCCAGACAATTTGGCCCTCTCTGCTTTCCTATGCACTCTGTCCTCAAAATCACTTTTTTTCACTCTGATCAACTCTGATCACTAAAATATTTAAATGTCCATCCACTCTTTCCTTACCAATGTTGCCAGGGGGAAAAGTGATTCTGGTCCTCGCTGCCTCCTGGAACCACTTCAAATAGCTTAGAGAATCTGGCTCTCTATTCTTTCGTACAGAATGTATCCTCAAATCCAACTGTTTTTTCACTGTGCAAAGCGCCGCGGTGAAAAATAGCAAACTTCCAGCCACTTCTCCCACACCAAACATGCCAGAGTGGCAACATGTTGCTGCTTCTCACTGCCTCCTGGAACCCCTTCAAATGCCCTATACTCTTTGGCCCTCTCTTCTTTTTTTTACGGATTGTATCCTGGAAGAAACCTTTTTTCTTTGTCTCACATTGTGCTGCACTCCGGTTGAAAAACAACAAATGTCCAGCCACTGCTCCCACATCAAACATGCCAGAGGGGAAAAGTGATGCTGGACCTCGCTACATCATGGAACCCCTTCAAATGCCCCAAACACTTTGGCAATCTATTCTTTCCTATGGAATGTGTCCTCAAAACCACTTTTTCTCTCTGCAGTGCCGTCGTGCATAAAGAGAAAACATGGAGCCACTGCTCCCACACCAAAGTTGACATGGGGGAAAAAGGGTTTTTTTGTGTCTTAAGTGAAGAGGAAAGCCATGAGTGCCAGGGTTTGTGGAGTGATGAAAGCACTTCCAGGGGACAGCGATGACAAGGCACAGATTTCCAAGATTCTTTCTTTCGTTTCATATCAATGGCTGAACATTTGTTAATTTTGAACCAGCCTTTGGGAAAGTGCAAAAGAGGTGGTTTTGACACTGAAGTCAAGAGGAAAGCCCTGAGCCAGAAGGTTTCTGGGGCAATGAAAGTAGTTCCAGGGTACAGCAAGGACAAGATACAGTTTTGCGTGCTGGCCCCTTTGGTGTGGGAGCAATGGCTGGACGTTGGATATGTTTGCCCCCGGCCATTGGTGAAATGGAAAAGGGTGGTTTTGAGGCTGAAGTCAAAAGGAAAGCCCTGAGCCCCAACGTTTGTGGGCCGATGAAAGCAGTTCCAGGGGACAGCGAGGATAAGGCACAGATTTGCATGCTGGCCCCTTTTGTGTGGTAGCAACGGCTGGACGTTTGGTATTTTTGCCCCCGGCCATTGGGAAAATGGAAAAAGGTGGTTTTGAGGCTGAAGTCAAGAGGAAAGCCTGAGCACCAAGGTTTGTGGGGTGATGAAAGTGCTTCCAGGGGCCAGCAAGGACAAGTCACAGCTTTCGAAGATGGCCCCTTTGCTGTGGGAGGAATGGCTGGACGTTGGGTATTTTTGCCCCTGGCAACTAAGAAAATGGAAAAAGATGGTTTTGAGGCTGAAGTCAAGAGGAAAGCCCTGAGCCACTAGGTTTGTGGCTAATGAAAGCGGTTCCAGGGGACAGTAAGGGAAAGGCACGGCTTTCAGTGATGGCCCATTTTGTGTGGGAGGAATGGCTGGACATGGGATATTTTTGCCTCCAGCCATGGGAAAAATAGAAAAAAAAAATGGTTTTGAGGCTGAAGTCAAGCAGAAAGCCCTGAGCACCAAGATTTGTGGGGAGCTGAAAGCGGTTCCAGGGGACAGCAAGGGAAATGCACAGCTTTCTATGATGGCTCCTTTTATGTGGGAGGAATGGCTGGATGTTCGGTAATTTTGCCCCCAGCCATTGGGAAAATCACAGAATCACAGAATCATAGAATGGTTTAGGTTGGAAGGGACCTTGAAGAACATCAGGTTCCACCCCCGCACACCCCATAGTTCTACAGAGAGACTTAGATAGATTGGATCTTTGGGCCAACATCAATGGTATGAGTTTCAACAAGGGCAAGTGCCAGGTTCTGCACTTGGGCCACAATAACCCCATGCAATGCTACAGGCTTGGGGAAGTGTGGCTGGAAAGCTGCCTGGCAGAAAGAGACCTGGGGGTTCTAATTGACAAGCAGCTGAATGTAAGCTGGCAGTGTGCCCAGGTGGCCAAGAAAGCCAACGGCATCCTGGCTTGTATTAGAAATAGTGTGGCCAGCAGAAGTAGGGAGGTGATTGGGCCTCTGTACTCAGCACTGGTGAGGCCACACCTTGAGTATTGTGTCCAGTTTTGGGCACCTCAATACAAGAGAGATATCAAGGTGCTGGAGCGAGTGCAGAGGAGGGCAACGAAGCTGGTGAAGGGCCTAGCAAACAAATCATATGAAGAGCAGTTGAAGGAGCTGGGACTGTCTAGTTTGAGGAGGAGGAGGCTGAGGGGAGACCTCATCACTCTCTACAACTATTTGAAAGGACACTGTAGAGAGGCTGGTGCTGGTCTCTTCTCACAGGTAATTAATGACGGAACAAGAGGGAATCGCTTCAAGCTCCAACAGGGTAGATTTGGACTGAACATTAGGAAAGAATTTTTCACAGAAAGAGTGGTTGGGCGTTGGAATACACTGCCCAGGGAGGTGGTTGAGTCACCATCCCTGGATATGTTTAAGAGACGTTTAGATGTGGTGTTGGGGGATATGGTGTAGTGGAGAACTTTGTAGAGTAGGGTAGATGGTTGTACTTGATGATCCCAAGGGTCTCTTCCAACCTAGACAATTCTATGATTCTATGATTCTATGACCTCCCACCAGCCCAGGTTGCCCAAGGCCACGTCCAGCCTGGCCTTGAACGCCTCCAGGAATGGGGCCTCAACAACCTCTCTGGGCAACCTGTTCCAGTGCCTCACCACCCTCAGAGTGAAAAACTTCTTCCGAATGTTCAATCTGAACCTGCCCTCTACCAATTTAAAGCCATTCCCCCTCGTCCTATCACTACATGCCCCAGTAAAAAGTCCTTCCCCAGCTCTCCTGTAGGCCTCCTTTAGGTACTGGAAGGCTGCAATAAGATCTCCTCGGAGCCTTCTCTTCTCCAGGCTGAACAGCCCCAACTCTTTCAGCCTCTCCTCATAGGAGAGGTGCTCCAGCCCTCGGATCATCCTCGTGGCTCTCCTCCGGACACGCTCCAGCAGGTCCGTGTCCTTCTTGTGTTGGGGACTCCAGAGCTGGATGCGGTACTCCAGGTGGGGTCTCACGAGAGTGGAGTAGAGGGGCAGAATCACCTCCTTTGACCACACTTCTGCTGATGCAGCCCAGGATACCGTTGGCCTTCTGGGCTGTGATCGCACACTGCTGGCTCATGTTGAGCTTCTTGTCAATCAGCACACCCAGGTCCTTCTCCTCAGGGCTGCTCTCCAGCCATTCCCCGCCGGGCCTGTATTTGTGCTTGGGATTGCCCCGACTCAGATGTAGAGACCTTGCACTTGGCCTTGTTGAACTGCACGAGGTTGGCTTGGGCCCACCTCTCCAGCCTGTCCAGGTCCCTCTGGATGGCATCCCTCTCCTCCAGCGTGTCTACCTTGCCAAACAGCTTGGTATCCTCGGCAAACTTGCTGAGGGTGCACTCGACCCCACTGTCCATGTTGCTGACAAACACGTTGAACAGTACAGGCCCCAGTACCGACCCCTGAGGAACGCCACTCGTCACTGCTCTCTGCTTGGACATCGAGCCGTTGACCGCAACTCTTTGAGTGTGACCGTCCAGCCAGTTCTTTATCCACCGAGCGGTCCATTTGTCGAATCCACGTCTCTTCAATTTAGAGACCAGGATGTCGTGTGGGACAGTGTCAAACGCTTTGCACAAATCCAAGTAGGTGACATAAGTTGCTCTTCCCTTGTCCACTGCCACTGTAACCCCTTCGTAGAAGGCCACCAAATTTGTCAGGCATGACTTGCCCTTGGTGAAGCCATGCTGGCTGTCACCAATCACCTCCTTGTTTTCTATGTGCCTCAGCAGAGTTTCCAGGAGGATCTGCTCCATGATCTTGCCAGGCACAGAGGTGAGACTGACTGGCCTGTAGTTCCCTGGGTCTTCCTTGTTTCCCTTTTTGAAAATAGGGGCTATGTTTCCCCTTTACTGGTCTGCAGGATCCTCACCAGGTCATGTCCAGGAGCTCCTCGTTCATCCATGCAGGCCCCCTGGCTTTTCTGCCTGCCTTCCTCTTTGTAGGGATCCATCGCTCCTGAGCTTGGAGGAGGTGGTCCTTGAATATTAACCAACTTTCTTGGACCCCTCTTCCCTCCAGCACTTCATCCCATGGCACCACACCAAGCAGATTCTTCAAGAGGCCAAAGTCAGCTCTCCCAAAGTCAAGGGTGGTCAGCCTGCTGCGCACCTTCCTCACTGCCTCGAGGATCTCAAACTCCACTATTTCATGGTCACTACAGCCCAGGCTACCCTTGAGTTTGACACTGTCTACCAGCCCCTCCTTGTTGGTGAGAACAAGGTCCAGCATAGCTCCTCTCCGTGTTGGCTCCTCAACCACTTGAAGAAGGAAGTTGTCCTCAATGCAATCCAAGAACCTCCTGGATTGGCTATGCCTGGCTGTGTTACCCTTCCAACAGATGTCGGGGTGGTTGAAGTCACCCACGAAAACCAGGGTCTGTGAGTGTGATGCCGCCCCTATCTGTCTATAGAGGGCTTCATCCACTCGGTCGTCTTGGTCGGGTGGCCTGTAGCAGACACCCACTGTAATGTCCCCTGCTCCCGATTTCGCTTTAATCCTGACCCATAGGCTCTCACTTGGCTCCTTATCCATCCCCAGGCTGAGCTCCACACATTCCAGCTGCTCCTTGACATATAAGGCAACACCACCTCCTCGTTTCCCTTGCCTCCTGAAGAGCCTGTAGCCCTCCATGGCAACACTCCAGTCATAGGAGTCATCCCACCAAGTTTTGCGATGCCAGTGAGATCGTAGCCCTGGAGGCGTGTACACATCTCTAGCTCCTCCTGTTTGTTCCCCATGCTCCGTGCGTTTGCATAGAGGCACTTCAGCCGTGTCTTCATTGAGGCTGACTTGGCTGGAGGACCTGTAATTACTTTGCGCTGCTCTCCAGGCGCCACTCCTATGCCCTGTATTAATGGTGCCTCCCCATTGGCTCCTGTTGGTCCAGGAGCTCCTGGCTTTTCTGTGTAAGTCTTTGAGCATTCTGCAGCGTAGCCAGCACATTTTGGAGCAAATGGCTGCAGGCCCTCACCAGCACCTCGTTTCTCTGCCCTTGGTACAACACCCCTTGGTTGGTCACGGGCAAACCCAATAATAGCCCCTTCCCCCATCTAATCTAGTTTAAAGCCCTGTTAATGAGCCCTGCTAATTTTGGGGTGAAAACCCTTCTCCCCCTTTGAGTGAGCCAACCCCCATCTGCTGCCAGCAGGCCTGGTGCATCATAGGCCATTCCATTGTTGAAAAACCCAAAATTGTGGCGGTGACACAAGCCACGGAGCCACGTATTAATAGACTGAGCTCGTCTGATCCTTTCAATGTCGTTGCCCGCAACAGGAAGTAGGGATGAAAAAATTACCTGTGCTCCAGATCCCTTCCTCATTGGGAGGACTCCTCATTGGAGGTTACTCCATGGGATAATGAAAAAAGGTGGTTTTGACGCTGAAGTCAAGAGGAAAGACCGGCGCGCCAAGGTTTGTGGGTGATGAAAGCGGTTCCAGGGGACAGCGAATGAAAAGCACAGCTTTCCATGCTAGGCCCTTTGCTGTGGGAGATGTGCGTCGTCCTCACTGGACCCCGGAACAGCTTTTAACACCCCACCAACCTTAGAGCTCAGGGCTTTCCGCTTGACTTCAGCCTCAAAACCACCTTTTTCCATTTTCCCAATGGTCAATGGAAAAAATACTGAACGTCCAACCATTGTTCTCACACCAAATGGAACAGCAAGCAAACATCTGCCTTGTCCACACTGTACCCTGGAACTGCTTTCATCACCCCACAAACCTTGGTGCTCAGGGCTTTCCTCTTGACTTCAGCCTCAAAACCACCCTTTTCCATTTTCTTAGTTGCCATTTGCAAAAATACTCAACGCCCAGCCATTCCTCCCACAGCAAAGGGGCCAGCACGCAAATCTGTGCCTTGTCCTCACTGTCCCCTGGAAGCACTTTCATCGCCTCACAAACCTTGCACTCAGGACCTTCTTCTTGACTTCAGCCTCAAAACCACCTTTTTTTTTTTTTTTTATTTTCCCTAATGGCTGGGTCAAATATACTGAACGTCTATCCTTTGCTGCCACACTAAAGGGGCCAGCACGGAAAGTGCCTCCTGGAACCAGTTTCATTGCCCCACACACTTTATCACTCTCTTCTTTCCTACTGACTCAGTCCTCAAAACCTCCTTTTTTCACTCTCTGCAGCGCCGTGCTCAAAAAAGATGAAACATCCAGCCACTGCTCCCACACCAAAGGTGCAGGAGGGAGAACTTTGCCTTGTCCTCACTGCCTCCTGGAACCACTTTCTTTGCCCCACACACTTTGGCACCCTCTTCTTTGCTAGGGACTCAATCCTCAAAACCACCTTTTTTTACTCTTCGCAGCGCTGAGGTAAAAAAGAGTAAACATCCAGCCACTGCTCCCACACCAAAGGTGACAGGAAGGAGAAGTGATGCTGGTCCGCATTGCCTCCTGGAACCACTTTCATTGCCCCACAGACTTTGGCACACTCACAAGTTCCAAAGTTCAGAAAGAATTCCACCTCAGAGAGTACTGTGTCAGGCCAGAGGTGGGTTCAGCAGGAATTATCCATTGGAGGTGCCTGAGAACTTGCTGTGCACTTTGTGCACAGAAATAGAACACTTTGAACAGGGTTTCTGAAGCCTGCCTCATTGGAACGGGGAGATGTGTGTGTCCGTGCTCTGATGGACACTGCTGCTTGCTTTCCCGTGGAGTTGTCTCTAGGAAGCCACATGGCTTCTCTATACAGGCACACCTGTTAGCTAACGTCCAGCTCATAAAGACGCTCCAGACTTTGAAAGGCTCTTGCCTCAAATAGTCCAGGTCACCTGACTCCAGAGATGGCTACTTAATCCATAATGTGGCAGTCTTCACACATCTTATGGCAACGTGTGGTGATTGCTTTTCACAGCTTCACGAGTTCCCTTCTCTTGACAGCCATCTGTGGATTCTCCTCTCTTGCCTCAGTGCCCCATTGCAGCCACCCGCAGCCAGCCTTCTTCCTCTGTGACTCAGTGAGCTGAAAAAAGGGAACTGAAGGTGCCTCAGACTGCCACCATGGGGTATTAGGGAACACAAACACACCAGTAACATAGGGAGGCTACATCAGTAGGTACATTAATGATTTACACTAAACTACACATTCTCTCAACTTGAAAGATGATGGAGTATCACTGGCATCCATAATAGAAAGAGGCAAATGTAAGATTTCTGCTGTTTTCATTTATAATCACCCACCCAAAGTGCTCTGAGTTGGACTAGTGTAGTCAGCTCAACCATCCGGATGGATGTCACCAAACCAGTTAATCAGGTTTTCCTTCTTTGTAAGCATCAGGTTGAGCAGAGCACCTCCCTTGATTGGCTTCTCAATCACCTGTGCTAGGAAGCTCAGAAATGTCCTGGATTGTTTGTGTTTTGCTGTATTGTCCCTCTGTAAGATACCAGTGTGGTTAAAGTCCCCCATGAGGACTAGGGCCTATGAAGGTGAGGTTTCTTCCAGCTGTTTGAGGATGACCTCATGTACTTCTTCCTGATCAGGCAGCCTGTACAGATACCCCCCTTACATCACCCATGTTGGTCTGTCCATTAATCCTGAGCCGTAAATTCCCAACAGGCTCATTTGTTCACCCCAAAGCATTCACTCCATGGATTCCAGCTGCTCTTACATAAAGGGTAGCTCCTGCTCATCACCTTCCCAGCCTGTCCTTCCTAAAGAGTTTGTATCCATCCATTGCAGCACTCCTATTGTGAGCTTTTCCACCATGTCTCTGTGACCTCAGTGAGATTGTAGCCCTTTAATGGCATGCAAACCTCTAATTCCTTCTGTTTGCTCCTCATACTGAGTGCATTAGTGTACAGGTACTTCAGAAAGGTGCAACACAGTCATGCTGGTTTCCCAAGAAAAGATGAGAGCTTCCCTCATGTTGTCCTCTCAGCACTTCCTTATTTGTGGGCGGTCCCCATTCTGCCGTGTTACGTTGATTTTGAGGACTCTTAACCACATCACTCTGCACCTTCGCTTGTCAGACACGTCCACCATTTCCTCACTTGAATGCACGTCATCAGCTCCCTCCTATCCTATTCCTAGTCTCCTCAGGTTGGCCAGCCTCTTAGCAAGGATGGTTTCTTTACCCTACATTGTCAGGTGGATTCTACCCTCCCTGCCCGTCCTTGACCCCCAAAGAGGGTCCTGTGGTTTTAAAGTCAAACCATTGTCAGTGACACAGCTGCACAAGGTGCTGAACCTCAAGATCTATCCACTCCTCTTTAAGCCTTTCCACTTCAGCATTTCACTCGCTGAGATGAACATCACTCACTGAGGAGAACAGCTCCGATGCAGGCACGTCCGCAGCGGAGCTGGCTGATCTCAGCAAAAAAGGGGCTTTTTCCGATCTATTTTTGAGCCAGGGAAGCGCCAGGACCCGCAGGGCACCGGCAGCTTGAGGGAGAGCAGCTGACGTGAAGGGGCGACACCAACTGCAATGGCGTCCCCGTCCCCCCCCCGCCCCCCCCCCCTAAAAGGCAGCCCTAGGGAGCGTGCGCAGTGACCAGGGCGTGGCGCGTCAGTCAGGGCGTGGCACGGCAGTTCACGCGGCAGGGTGCACAGGAAGGGCGCCGAGGGTGCTGCCAGTTCCAGAGGTGGTCTCACCGGGTAAGAGAAGCTCAGGCATGGTCTCCACCCGCTGGAAAGCCATGTCCTCAGCACCTGCCAGAGCAGACGCAGCAACACAGACAATGCTCCCTCGGAAACACACAGGCACCCAGGCCTCAGGCTGCAGGCAGTGCTGCAGCCTCGCAAAGCAAGCAAGTGGTAGTGGTAATAACGAGTGTGTGAGGTGTGAGCAGGAGGACGATCTGCTGAGCCTGGTGGCAGAGCTCAGGGAGGAAGTTGAGCGACTAAGGAGTAACAGGGAGAGTGAGAAGGCAATAGACTGGTGGTCCCAGGCCTTGAGCTCCTTGAAAGACAGCCCAGGCCAGACACCACTGTGGGGAGTATCGACGCAGATACTGAAGGACCTTGAAGAATGGAAAACAAGGAAGTAAGCACTTGAGCAAGAGCCAAGAAGGTAGTAGAGAAGAAGAGAAAAACAACTTTAAGGGAAGATGCGCAGCTTAAAGTAGCCAATCATAATAACAGCTTGAGCGTGTGAACAGTGTGCAGTATCCAATAAAGAGTTGTTTTGCCGTGCCTTGGCTGTGCAGAGATAACTTGGGGGGAGCTGCAAAACAGCTCAGCCCGGGCTTATCTCAAAATTGCATATGAGAACCGAAACCAAATGGCAAACAAAATGCCCCGAGTCCCATCCCACCACTATTCCCGTGACGTTGAGCGCTAGACATCACAAATTGGTAACAGAGACTTAGCTATCGCACCACCAGAGGTAAATATCCCAGATAGTGTAATCCACTGAGGCATAATCCTGCACCCTCACAGAGTCAGGAAATATAAACCACAGGGTTTGGAGAGAAAAATGTGGAATCCTCCAACGATACAGCTGGCCGGTAGGAGATCTGTCCCCTCCCTGTCCAGGACGCTGTACAGGGTAACTTCCCAGGGACTGAGCGACCTCACCTGAGAGAGAGAGGGTAAGTGACTAAGAAACATATGTACGGTATATAGCATGCTATTAAGTTTGTGAATGGTGCACTCTTTAAAGGTATTAATATCTAGTGTGCTTGTGGTTTGTGTTGTTACTTGTCGGGATCATTTGTAGCTCTTAATAGTGTATCCCACTAATTTCTTTTAAACTGCAATAGTGTAATCGTCATTGTACACACAGAACTTGCAATAGTGACGTATTGGACCTGTGAGTGAAGTCCAAATAAATTGTTAATTTCAACCTCACAGTGAAGTCCTTTTTCCCGTTTCGTCACACAAGTGGTTGTGACTCATGGTTGCATATATACATATATGTAAAACAACACTCCACGATTCGGTAACATTGCCTAGAGCTGACAGCTTTACTGATTTGGTCTAACACCTCTCTCGCTTCAGGAGTCAAACTGCGAGGGGCATTGATGTCTGTATCACCTTTCAACAACTGAAACAGAGGTGCTAAAATGTGATTGTCAATTCCACACATGATTCTCATCCAATTAATATTCCCTAATAATTTTTGGACATCATTAAGGGTGCTTATTTCTGGCTTTAATACAATTTGTTGAGGGGTGATTGTTCGCTCTGTAATTTTCCACCCCAAATATTTCCAAGGGGCTGTTAGCTGTATTTTTTCTGGTGCTAGCACAAGTCCAAACTGTTTCAAGTCATGTGTTAACTCTGGTATCATATTTTCTAGATCGCTATTAGGTATTCCTGCAATTAAAATATCATCCGTATAATGATAGATCACAAGGGCAGGGTTCTTTTCCCTTATGCTTTTTAGTGCATGGTCTAAATTCACCAACACATCGTCGGTGAATTTTTCATTCCTTGTGGCAGAACTACCCAATGATAGCGCTGCATGGGTGCTTGTCTGTTTACTGTTGGAACGGAGAATGCATATTTCGGCGCATCATCAGGATGTAGCGGGATGGTGAAAAAACAGTCTTTCAAGTCAATAATTAAGATGTCCCAGTTTCTCGGGATCATAGCTGGGGATGGCATTCCTGGTTGTAATGCTCCCATGTCTTCCATTACTTCATTTACGTCCCGCAAGTCGTGTAGCAACTGCCACTTCCTGTTTTTCTTGGGTATTGTGAATATGGGAGTGTTCCATGGGCTGGTCGATGGTACTATGCGCCCTTGCAATAGCTGTTCTTTTACCAATGTTTGTATGGCCATGACTTTTTCCTATGTTAATGGCCACTGATCTACCCAAACTGGTCTTTCCGTTTTCCAAGTTAGCTTGAGTATAAGTCGCTGATCAGCGGCCATCACCGTAAATTTTCTTGCGTTGTCAATACAAATTGCATTTGACCAAGGACATCACACCCTAAAAGACTCATAGGAATGTTAGTCACAAATGGCGTGGCATGGCAAGTTGAACCATCATTTGTTCTTATTTGAACTGGTTTTTGACTCTGTTGTGTTTGTGAGATTCCTCCCACACCCATCAGTCCACTTCCAGGTATTATCGTTGGCCAGGTGGCTGGCCAATATTTTAAGCTGATTACCATCACGTCTGCTCCAGTGTCAAGTAGCATAGTTAACTTTATCTCCTTAGGTGTCGCTGTATGGTTTACCATGGTCACAGTCATAGTTGGCTTTTTTTCAGATATCATAGTAGTCCAATATAGTTCTGCAATACCGGTAGAACCAAAGTTACTGTCCCCTCTTACGGCATCTTTTTTACATGGGACCTGCAATTTGAAAGGGATTAGCTGCGCGATTCTGCTCCCTTTCTGAATGAGGACTGGTGGACTCGGAGTCCAAACCATTGCTTGCACAACTCCAGTATAATCAGAATCAATGACTCCCGGTAGTACAAATAGTCTTGTCAATGTGATACTAGATCGGCCTATTAATAATGCACTGAGTCCATGTCCTAATGGGCTCTGCACGTTCAATGGTATTTTAAAAACAGCCTGATCCCACAGTGTCACTTCTTTTATTGTGGAAACACTCAGTCCGGCACTGCCGCTTGTTCTTGCAGGGAGGGTAGCGAGGCTACCCATATCCGCAGATCCCGAGGCGTTGCGAGCATTTGTATCAGAGCGCGGTCCCGTCTCGCACTTGGGTTCCCAAGAGGGGACAGTAACTTTGGTTCTACCAGTATTGCAGAACTATATTGGACTACTATGATATCTGAAAAAAAGCCAACTATGACTGTGACCATGGTAAACCATACAGCGACACCTAAGGAGATAAAGTTAACTATGCTACTTGACACTGGAGCAGACGTGATGGTAATCAGCTTAAAATATTGGCCAGCCACCTGGCCAACGATAATACCTGGAAGTGGACTGATGGGTGTGGGAGGAATCTCACAAACACAACAGAGTCAAAAACCAGTTCAAATAAGAACAAATGATGGTTCAACTTGCCATGCCACGCCATTTGTGACTAACATTCCTATGAGTCTTTTAGGGTGTGATGTCCTTGGTCAAATGCAATTTGTATTGACAACGCAAGAAAATTTACGGTGATGGCCGCTGATCAGCGACTTATACTCAAGCTAACTTGGAAAACGGAAAGACCAGTTTGGGTAGATCAGTGGCCATTAACATAGGAAAAAGTCATGGCCATACAAACATTGGTAAAAGAACAGCTATTGCAAGGGCGCATAGTACCATCGACCAGCCCATGGAACACTCCCATATTCACAATACCCAAGAAAAACAGGAAGTGGCAGTTGCTACACGACTTGCGGGACGTAAATGAAGTAATGGAAGACATGGGAGCATTACAACCAGGAATGCCATCCCCAGCTATGATCCCGAGAAACTGGGACATCTTAATTATTGACTTGAAAGACTGTTTTTTCACCATCCCGCTACATCCTGATGATGCGCCGAAATATGCATTCTCCGTTCCAACAGTAAACAGACAAGCACCCATGCAGCGCTATCATTGGGTAGTTCTGCCACAAGGAATGAAAAATTCACCGACGATGTGTTGGTGAATTTAGACCATGCACTAAAAAGCATAAGGGAAAAGAACCCTGCCCTTGTGATCTATCATTATACGGATGATATTTTAATTGCAGGAATACCTAATAGCGATCTAGAAAATATGATACCAGAGTTAACACATGACTTGAAACAGTTTGGACTTGTGCTAGCACCAGAAAAAATACAGCTAACAGCCCCTTGGAAATATTTGGGGTGGAAAATTACAGAGCGAACAATCACCCCTCAACAAATTGTATTAAAGCCAGAAATAAGCACCCTTAATGATGTCCAAAAATTATTAGGGAATATTAATTGGATGAGAATCATGTGTGGAATTGACAATCACATTTTAGCACCTCTGTTTCAGTTGTTGAAAGGTGATACAGACATCAATGCCCCTCGCAGTTTGACTCCTGAAGCGAGAGAGGTGTTAGACCAAATCAGTAAAGCTGTCAGCTCTAGGCAATGTTACCGAATCGTGGAGTGTTGTTTTACATATATGTATATATGCAACCATGAGTCACAACCACTTGTGTGACGAAACGGGAAAAAGGACTTCACTGTGAGGTTGAAATTAACAATTTATTTGGACTTCACTCACAGGTCCAATACGTCACTATTGCAAGTTCTGTGTGTACAATGACGATTACACTATTGCAGTTTAAAAGAAATTAGTGGGATACACTATTAAGAGCTACAAATGATCCCGACAAGTAACAACACAAACCACAAGCACACTAGATATTAATACCTTTAAAGAGTGCACCATTCACAAACTTAATAGCATGCTATATACCGTACATATGTTTCTTAGTCACTTACCCTCTCTCTCTCAGGTGAGGTCGCTCAGTCCCTGGGAAGTTACCCTGTACAGCGTCCTGGACAGGGAGGGGACAGATCTCCTACCGGCCAGCTGTATCGTTGGAGGATTCCACATTTTTCTCTCCAAACCCTGTGGTTTATATTTCCTGACTCTGTGAGGGTGCAGGATTATGCCTCAGTGGATTACACTATCTGGGATATTTACCTCTGGTGGTGCGATAGCTAAGTCTCTGTTACCAATTTGTGATGTCTAGCGCTCAACGTCACGGGAATAGTGGTGGGATGGGACTCGGGGCATTTTGTTTGCCATTTGGTTTCGGTTCTCATATGCAATTTTGAGATAAGCCCGGGCTGAGCTGTTTTGCAGCTCCCCCCAAGTTATCTCTGCACAGCCAAGGCACGGCAAAACAACTCTTTATTGGATACTGCACACTGTTCACACGCTCAAGCTGTTATTATGATTGGCTACTTTAAGCTGCGCATCTTCCCTTAAAGTTGTTTTTCTCTTCTTCTCTACTACCTTCTTGGCTCTTGCTCAAGTGCTTACTTCCTTGTTTTCCATTCTTCAAGGTCCTTCAGTATCTGCGTCGATACTCCCCACAGTGGTGTCTGGCCTGGGCTGTCTTTCAAGGAGCTCAAGGCCTGGGACCACCAGTCTATTGCCTTCTCACTCTCCCTGTTACTCCTTAGTCGCTCAACTTCCTCCCTGAGCTCTGCCACCAGGCTCAGCAGATCGTCCTCCTGCTCACACCTCACACACTCGTTATTACCACTACCACTTGCTTGCTTTGCGAGGCTGCAGCACTGCCTGCAGCCTGAGGCCTGGGTGCCTGTGTGTTTCCGAGGGAGCATTGTCTGTGTTGCTGCGTCTGCTCTGGCAGGTGCTGAGGACATGGCTTTCCAGCGGGTGGAGACCATGCCTGAGCTTCTCTTACCCGGTGAGACCACCTCTGGAACTGGCAGCACCCTCGGCGCCCTTCCTGTGCACCCTGCCGCGTGAACTGCCGTGCCACGCCCTGACTGACGCGCCACGCCCTGGTCACTGCGCACGCTCCCTAGGGCTGCCTTTTAGGGGGGGGGGGCGGGGGGGGGACGGGGACGCCATTGCAGTTGGTGTCGCCCCTTCACGTCAGCTGCTCTCCCTCAAGCTGCCGGTGCCCTGCGGGTCCTGGCGCTTCCCTGGCTCAAAAATAGATCGGAAAAAGCCCCTTTTTTGCTGAGATCAGCCAGCTCCGCTGCGGACGTGCCTGCATCGGAGCTGTTCTCCTCAGTGAGTGATGTTCATCTCAGCGAGTGAAATGCTGAAGTGGAAAGGCTTAAAGAGGAGTGGATAGATCTTGAGGTTCAGCACCTTGTGCAGCTGTGTCACTGACAATGGTTTGACTTTAAAACCACAGGACCCTCTTTGGGGGTCAAGGACGGGCAGGGAGGGTAGAATCCACCTGACAATGTAGGGTAAAGAAACCATCCTTGCTAAGAGGCTGGCCAACCTGAGGAGACTAGGAATAGGATAGGAGGGAGATGATGACGTGCATTCAAGTGAGGAAATGGTGGACGTGTCTGACAAGCGAAGGTGCAGAGTGATGTGGTTAAGAGTCCTCAAAATCAACGTAACACGGCAGAATGGGGACCGCCCACAAATAAGGAAGTGCTGAGAGGACAACATGAGGGAAGCTCTCATCTTTTCTTGGGAAACCAGCATGACTGTGTTGCACCTTTCTGAAGTACCTGTACACTAATGCACTCAGTATGAGGAGCAAACAGAAGGAATTAGAGGTTTGCATGCCATTAAAGGGCTACAATCTCACTGAGGTCACAGAGACATGGTGGAAAAGCTCACAATAGGAGTGCTGCAATGGATGGATACAAACTCTTTAGGAAGGACAGGCTGGGAAGGTGATGAGCAGGAGCTACCCTTTATGTAAGAGCAGCTGGAATCCATGGAGTGAATGCTTTGGGGTGAACAAATGAGCCTGTTGGGAATTTACGGCTCAGGATTAATGGACAGACCAACATGGGTGATGTAAGGGGGGTATCTGTACAGGCTGCCTGATCAGGAAGAAGTACATGAGGTCATCCTCAAACAGCTGGAAGAAACCTCACCTTCATAGGCCCTAGTCCTCATGGGGGACTTTAACCACACTGGTATCTTACAGAGGGACAATACAGCAAAACACAAACAATCCAGGACATTTCTGAGCTTCCTAGCACAGGTGATTGAGAAGCCAATCAAGGGAGGTGCTCTGCTCAACCTGATGCTTACAAAGAAGGAAAACCTGATTAACTGGTTTGGTGACATCCATCCGGATGGTTGAGCTGACTACACTAGTCCAACTCAGAGCACTTTGGGTGGGTGATTATAAATGAAAACAGCAGAAATCTTACATTTGCCTCTTTCTATTATGGATGCCAGTGATACTCCATCATCTTTCAAGTTGAGAGAATGTGTAGTTTAGTGTAAATCATTAATGTACCTACTGATGTAGCCTCCCTATGTTACTGGTGTGTTTGTGTTCCCTAATACCCCATGGTGGCAGTCTGAGGCACCTTCAGTTCCCTTTTTTCAGCTCACTGAGTCACAGAGGAAGAAGGCTGGCTGCGGGTGGCTGCAATGGGGCACTGAGGCAAGAGAGGAGAATCCACAGATGGCTGTCAAGAGAAGGGAACTCGTGAAGCTGTGAAAAGCAATCACCACACGTTGCCATAAGATGTGTGAAGACTGCCACATTATGGATTAAGTAGCCATCTCTGGAGTCAGGTGACCTGGACTATTTGAGGCAAGAGCCTTTCAAAGTCTGGAGCGTCTTTATGAGCTGGACGTTAGCTAACAGGTGTGCCTGTATAGAGAAGCCATGTGGCTTCCTAGAGACAACTCCACGGGAAAGCAAGCAGCAGTGTCCATCAGAGCACGGACACACACATCTCCCCGTTCCAATGAGGCAGGCTTCAGAAACCCTGTTCAAAGTGTTCTATTTCTGTGCACAAAGTGCACAGCAAGTTCTCAGGCACCTCCAATGGATAATTCCTGCTGAACCCACCTCTGGCCTGACACAGTACTCTCTGAGGTGGAATTCTTTCTGAACTTTGGAACTTGTGAGTGTGCCAAAGTCTGTGGGGCAATGAAAGTGGTTCCAGGAGGCAATGCGGACCAGCATCACTTCTCCTTCCTGTCACCTTTGGTGTGGGAGCAGTGGCTGGATGTTTACTCTTTTTTACCTCAGCGCTGCGAAGAGTAAAAAAAGGTGGTTTTGAGGATTGAGTCCCTAGCAAAGAAGAGGGTGCCAAAGTGTGTGGGGCAAAGAAAGTGGTTCCAGGAGGCAGTGAGGACAAGGCAAAGTTCTCCCTCCTGCACCTTTGGTGTGGGAGCAGTGGCTGGATGTTTCATCTTTTTTGAGCACGGCGCTGCAGAGAGTGAAAAAAGGAGGTTTTGAGGACTGAGTCAGTAGGAAAGAAGAGAGTGATAAAGTGTGTGGGGCAATGAAACTGGTTCCAGGAGGCACTTTCCGTGCTGGCCCCTTTAGTGTGGCAGCAAAGGATAGACGTTCAGTATATTTGACCCAGCCATTAGGGAAAATAAAAAAAAAAAAAAAAGGTGGTTTTGAGGCTGAAGTCAAGAAGAAGGTCCTGAGTGCAAGGTTTGTGAGGCGATGAAAGTGCTTCCAGGGGACAGTGAGGACAAGGCACAGATTTGCGTGCTGGCCCCTTTGCTGTGGGAGGAATGGCTGGGCGTTGAGTATTTTTGCAAATGGCAACTAAGAAAATGGAAAAGGGTGGTTTTGAGGCTGAAGTCAAGAGGAAAGCCCTGAGCACCAAGGTTTGTGGGGTGATGAAAGCAGTTCCAGGGTACAGTGTGGACAAGGCAGATGTTTGCTTGCTGTTCCATTTGGTGTGAGAACAATGGTTGGACGTTCAGTATTTTTTCCATTGACCATTGGGAAAATGGAAAAAGGTGGTTTTGAGGCTGAAGTCAAGCGGAAAGCCCTGAGCTCTAAGGTTGGTGGGGTGTTAAAAGCTGTTCCGGGGTCCAGTGAGGACGACGCACATCTCCCACAGCAAAGGGCCTAGCATGGAAAGCTGTGCTTTTCATTCGCTGTCCCCTGGAACCGCTTTCATCACCCACAAACCTTGGCGCGCCGGTCTTTCCTCTTGACTTCAGCGTCAAAACCACCTTTTTTCATTATCCCATGGAGTAACCTCCAATGAGGAGTCCTCCCAATGAGGAAGGGATCTGGAGCACAGGTAATTTTTTCATCCCTACTTCCTGTTGCGGGCAACGACATTGAAAGGATCAGACGAGCTCAGTCTATTAATACGTGGCTCCGTGGCTTGTGTCACC
>NW_028128798.1:2500-67570 GCF_965231255.1 Vanellus vanellus
CTAACCCTAACCCTAACCCTAACCTAACCCTAACCCTAACCCTAACCCTAACCCTAACCCTAACCCTAACCCTAACCCTAACCCTAACCCTAACCCTAACCCTAACCCTAACCCTAACCCTAACCCTAACCCTAACCCTAACCCTAACCCTAACCCTAACCCTAACCCTAACCCTAACCCTAACCCTAACCCTAACCCTAACCCTAACCCTAACCCTAACCCTAACCCTAACCCTAACCCTAACCCTAACCCTAACCCTAACCCTAACCCTAACCCTAACCCTAACCCTAACCCTAACCCTAACCCTACCCTAACCCCTAACCCTAACCCTAACCCTAACCCTAACCCTAACAACCCTAACCCTAACCCTAACCCTAACCCTAACCCTAACCCTAACCCTAACCCTAACCTAACCCTAACCCTAACCCTAACCCTAACCCTAACCCTAACCCTAACCCTAACCCTAACCCTAACCCTAACCCTAACCCTAACCCTAACCCTAACCCTAACCCTAACCCTAACCCTAACCCTAACCCTAACCCTAACCCTAACCCTAACCCTAACCCTAACCCTAACCCTAACCCTAACCCTAACCCTAACCCTAACCCTAACCCTAACCCTAACCCTAACCCCTAACCCCTAACCCTAACCCTAACCCTAACCCTAACCCTAACCCTAACCCTAACCCTAACCCGACAGTGTCATCTGACTTTTTAACGTTAACTGTAATGTAATGTAGTTTTTTTAGATGTTGTATGTATTTTTGGTGGTTTTATATATGTTGTGGTTGGATTTATAGTCTTTTTTGTGTTTTTTGGTTTTTTTTGTGGAGTGTTTGATTTCTGTTTTTTGAGAGTTTACTTGGGTTTGGAGTTAGGGTTTAATGTTTTTTTTTTTTCCAAAGAGTGGTGTTTGTTTTTGTGCAGTTTGGTGGTAATATGTATTGTGGAGGTTTTGATGTTAGTATTATTTTGTTGTTTTCCATTTTGGTGTGGTTTAATTTTTTGATATTGTGTGGTGTGTTGTGTGTTTCTGTTGAGTTTTATTTCATTGGGTTTTCATGTGTGTAATTGGTCAGTTGTGTGTTCATTTAGTTTTATGTGTTTCAGCTGAAAAAAAATTTTACCTAATTTGCATAATTAATTGGCTCATTTGCATAATGGGGTGCTAATTAATTAATTAATTACTGTGTGGATGGTCATCAATTGCAGTGCTTGGTGAGCAGTGCTGAGGTGTATAGTGCTGTGTGTGGTTTGCAAGGAAAACCTTAAAAATAATAAGTGTAGCGTTGCACTAGGAACCCGCATCCTCAGGGCCGCCCACCTTTCCTACATAAATTTTCTTACGATTCGGATAACTGCCGCTAAGTCTGACCTTTAGGAGTACTGCTCTATCGTGTGCCTGACATAGACAATTAGGGTTATGCTTTATTCATGTTCCTGCAGCTACTAACGGCCATAAACGGGCTCTCAAACCTCTGCTCCATAGGCACGCGCTCTCACTAATCGCCGTTGTGCATGCAGAGCTCAATAACCCGTCACAATCACGTGCTCGACAATTCTCAGCCGTGCTCCACCACACGCAGGCGTGCTCTGACATATACACGCTCTACAACTGAGTCGCATGTACCCACCCGAGTCCCAAATCCATCAAAAACCAAACAGGAGCGGTATGAGAGCAAACACTATTTTATTAATTGCAGGTGCGGACCGCGCTCCTGGCATTTATCTGACAGATGGACTTCCTGGAATTGTCGTGGCCGTTCCCCTTCCTCGCTGATCACACTGACGCCTTCTGTGCAATACGCCTCGAACCTCGATGGGTCCTACTACTGTCCTCCTAGGGGCGCTCCTACATTACGGACATTCTCCGGCCCGGGGAGCCGTCTCCACATTTTCCGTTACCTTGGATGGGGGCGCGACTACTACATACGCTCCCTCGTCAGCACCTACTTTGACTCCATACTCGTCCGAATATGTACATCGACCTTCTTTCGCCGCCGATGCAACTCCCTTACCTGTACTGGCCCCAGCTGACAATGCCTAACACTAACAACTTACATCCTATCGGTTATTTCATTTTCACTTGCAAAGGGGTGATTTAATGATCCTTGATTATAGACGTGTCAGAGGAGACATTGCAAGCTCTGCGACTTGGGCATTGACCTTTTAAATAACACAGCCCTGAATGAATCTGTTGACAGAAGGGGACCAATTTAAAAATACATTTGAAAGTACGCCACAGGATTATGACGAGGGTTGTGCCAGAAAAAATATAAACTCTTACTGTGCTGTTACAGTTCTTAAGCATACATTAAATGCATAGCTTGCAGTATCTGTTGCTCTCTTTGGACTTTGTGCCTGCACAAAGACGCTCCAGAAACTGCTCCGCCGTAACCCTCGGCACCATAGCAGCAGTCCACATCTTCCCGGTCCTGCCGTGACAGCTAAAGGCCTTCTTATAGTTCTCGCTCCCCTGAGGGATGCGCTCTCATTCCCCGAGTCTGTCAGGTTCGATCTTCTCAGTGACAGCTCCTCCAAAACTTCCTACCCTCACAAAGGAATGGGTGAATGGTTCTCCTCTGGAAAAGGCTGCAGACCTATAAAAATCAAACCAGAGAAAAATTAATACAGATTCTGATGCCATATTTCTCACATCACTGCCCAAGACTATTACTTTGCCACACAGGTATAGAGATGCCCATTCCTCCTCCACACTAGCCATCTCCTCCGACACCCCAAACATTGCCCCGTAAACATGAACTACCACTACACACAACTCCCAAACATGACAAACACTAATCACATACCAGACTGCTCCCCCAAAACTCCATTTTCAGGAGCCTCGCAGGTGACCCTGCCTGCAAAAACCCCAGCCCGTGCCTGACCTCCGCCCAAACCTTGGCGATGAACGTCGCCTCGCAGAGCGGCCGGGACCGGGGAAAAAAAACCCAGCCGGGGGAAGAAAAAAAAAAAATCCCCCGGCTGGGGTTTTTTATTCTAGTTATTCGCCCTACGAGCCTGCAAAGGAAAACACGCACACAGCCGCAGCCAGCCTGCGGGTCAACACAACCACCAAACCACACACATACACTGGCCAAACACACCGCTCCCTCCACGGCCACACCGGCCCAACCTCCCGCTCGGCTCCTGCCTTCTCCCACCTGCCGGCCAAAAGCTGCCGTGGGCCCGTCTCTGCGGCGCTCCTCAAGAGCGCCACCCAGAGCGGCCTCGCAGGTGACCCTGCCTGCAAAAACCCCGGCCCGTGCCTGACCTCCGCCCAAACCTTGGCGATGAACGTCGCCTCGCAGAGCGGCCGGGACCGGGGAAAAAAAAACCCAGCCGGGGGAAGAAAAAAAAAAATCCCCCGGCTGGGGTTTTTTATTCTAGTTATTCGCCCTACGAGCCTGCAAAGGAAAACACGCACACAGCCGCAGCCAGCCTGCGGGTCAACACAACCACCAAACCACACACATACACTGGCCAAACACACCGCTCCCTCCACGGCCACACCGGCCCAACCTCCCGCTCGGCTCCTGCCTTCTCCCACCTGCCGGCCAAAAGCTGCCGTGGGCCCGTCTCTGCGGCGCTCCTCAAGAGCGCCACCCAGAGCGGCCTCGCAGGTGACCCTGCCTGCAAAAACCCCGGCCCGTGCCTGACCTCCGCCCAAACCTTGGCGATGAACGTCGCCTCGCAGAGCGGCCGGGACCGGGGAAAAAAAACCCAGCCGGGGGAAGAAAAAAAAAAATCCCCCGGCTGGGGTTTTTTATTCTAGTTATTCGCCCTACGAGCCTGCAAAGGAAAACACGCACACAGCCGCAGCCAGCCTGCGGGTCAACACAACCACCAAACCACACACAAACACCGGCCAAACACCCCACTCCCTCCACGGCCACACCGGCCCAACCTCCCGCTCGGCTCCTGCCTTCTCCCACCTGCCGGCCAAAAGCTGCCGTGGGCCCGTCTCTGCGGCGCTCCTCAAGAGCGCCACCCAGAGCGGCCTCGCAGGTGACCCTGCCTGCAAAAACCCCGGCCCGTGCCTGACCTCCGCCCAAACCTTGGCGATGAACGTCGCCTCGCAGAGCGGCCGGGACCGGGGAAAAAAAACCCAGCCGGGGGAAGAAAAAAAAAAATCCCCCGGCTGGGGTTTTTTATTCTAGTTATTCGCCCTACGAGCCTGCAAAGGAAAACACGCACACAGCCGCAGCCAGCCTGCGGGTCAACACAACCACCAAACCACACACAAACACCGGCCAAACACCCCACTCCCTCCACGGCCACACCGGCCCAACCTCCCGCTCGGCTCCTGCCTTCTCCCACCTGCCGGCCAAAAGCTGCCGTGGGCCCGTCTCTGCGGCGCTCCTCAAGAGCGCCACCCAGAGCGGCCTCGCAGGTGACCCTGCCTGCAAAAACCCCGGCCCGTGCCTGACCTCCGCCCAAACCTTGGCGATGAACGTCGCCTCGCAGAGCGGCCGGGACCGGGGAAAAAAAACCCAGCCGGGGGAAGAAAAAAAAAATCCCCCGGCTGGGGTTTTTTATTCTAGTGATTTGCCCTACGAGCCTGCAAAGGAAAACACGCACACAGCCGCAGCCAGCCTGCGGGTCAACACAACCACCAAAATACACCCTGCTCCCTCCGCTACCCCACAAGCCTCCCCTCCCGCTCGGCTCCTGCCTTCTCCCACCTGCCGGCCAAAAGCTGCCGTGGGCCCGTCTCTGCGGCGCTCCTCAAGAGCGCCACCCAGAGCGGCCTCGCAGGTGACCCTGCCTGCAAAAACCCCGGCCCGTGCCTGACCTCCGCCCAAACCTTGGCGATGAACGTCGCCTCGCAGAGCGGCCGGGACCGGGGAAAAAAAACCCAGCCGGGGGAAGAAAAAAAAAAATCCCCCGGCTGGGGTTTTTTATTCTAGTTATTCGCCCTACGAGCCTGCAAAGGAAAACACGCACACAGCCGCAGCCAGCCTGCGGGTCAACACAACCACCAAACCACACACATACACTGGCCAAACACGCCGCTCCCTCCACGGCCACACCGGCCCAACCTCCCGCTCGGCTCCTGCCTTCTCCCACCTGCCGGCCAAAAGCTGCCGTGGGCCCGTCTCTGCGGCGCTCCTCAAGAGCGCCACCCAGAGCGGCCTCGCAGGTGACCCTGCCTGCAAAAACCCCGGCCCGTGCCTGACCTCCGCCCAAACCTTGGCGATGAACGTCGCCTCACAGAGCGGCCGGGACCGGGGAAAAAAAACCCAGCCGGGGGAAGAAAAAAAAAATCCCCCGGCTGGGGTTTTTTATTCTAGTTATTCGCCCTACGAGCCTGCAAAGGAAAACACGCACACAGCCGCAGCCAGCCTGCGGGTCAACACAACCACCAAACCACACACATACACTGGCCAAACACGCCGCTCCCTCCACGGCCACACCGGCCCAACCTCCCGCTCGGCTCCTGCCTTCTCCCACCTGCCGGCCAAAAGCTGCCGTGGGCCCGTCTCTGCGGCGCTCCTCAAGAGCGCCACCCAGAGCGGCCTCGCAGGTGACCCTGCCTGCAAAAACCCCGGCCCGTGCCTGACCTCCGCCCAAACCTTGGCGATGAACGTCGCCTCGCAGAGCGGCCGGGACCGGGGAAAAAAAACCCAGCCGGGGGAAGAAAAAAAAAATCCCCCGGCTGGGGTTTTTTATTCTAGTTATTCGCCCTACGAGCCTGCAAAGGAAAACACGCACACAGCCGCAGCCAGCCTGCGGGTCAACACAACCACCAAACCACACACAAACACCGGCCAAACACCCCACTCCCTCCACGGCCACACCGGCCCAACCTCCCGCTCGGCTCCTGCCTTCTCCCACCTGCCGGCCAAAAGCTGCCGTGGGCCCGTCTCTGCGGCGCTCCTCAAGAGCGCCACCCAGAGCGGCCTCGCAGGTGACCCTGCCTGCAAAAACCCCGGCCCGTGCCTGACCTCCGCCCAAACCTTGGCGATGAACGTCGCCTCGCAGAGCGGCCGGGACCGGGGAAAAAAAACCCAGCCGGGGGAAGAAAAAAAAAATCCCCCGGCTGGGGTTTTTTATTCTAGTGATTTGCCCTACGAGCCTGCAAAGGAAAACACGCACACAGCCGCAGCCAGCCTGCGGGTCAACACAACCACCAAACCACACACATACACTGGCCAAACACGCCGCTCCCTCCACGGCCACACCGGCCCAACCTCCCGCTCGGCTCCTGCCTTCTCCCACCTGCCGGCCAAAAGCTGCCGTGGGCCCGTCTCTGCGGCGCTCCTCCAGAGCGCCACCCAGAGCGGCCTCGCAGGTTACCCTGCCTGCAAAAGCCCCGGCCCGTGCCTGTCATCTACCAAAACTATGGCAATAAACATCACCTCGCAGAGCGGCCAAGACTGGGAGAAAAAAAAAAAAAAAAAACCAGGGGAAAGAAATACATCCCCTGGCTGTTTTTTTTTGGTTTGTTTGTTTGTTGTTTTTGTTTTTCTTTTTTTTTTTTTTTACCCCAGTTATTTGCCCTACAAGCCTGCAAATCCCTGACTGCTCAGAGCCCCATCTGCTCTTTCTACACACTTACCGCAAGTCGCCTAAAGCAACTGCATAAAAACCACAAATGCATTAATGTCTTACCTTATCTTACCTCACAATCTGGTTGTAATTCACTCCCTTCCTGGCCACGTGCAGAGAGATGGAGACCCTTTAACCATCTATGCTGCCTACACAATATCATATGATACATACAAAGATAGAGCCACGTAATGTTCACACAAGTCAAACAACTTGACGTGCCCTTAGAGCACCATTGAGACAAAATACAATACAGGGTGATAGAATGCAGGTCCATCTCTGACGGCAGTTGAGACGGTTACAGGGTGGTGCGACGTGACATCGTCTCCGGCGGCGGTCCAGATGACTACGGAGGGGTGCCGACAAAAGGCAAACAACAATATGAGGCGATACGATGCGAGACGGTCTTGGATGGTGGTAGACACCGACGCAGACCCAGACGAGGCAAATCCCATACGGAGCCGAACGAGGCACTAGGCAGTCAAATACGGAACGCTCCGATAACAAAACCGCAATAGAGGGTGGTACGATGCGAGACCGCCTCAGATGTTGGTCAAGACAATTTCGCGGCGGTACAATGCAAAACTGATACTCAGCAGAACAATACAATACACGCTCAAAAAAACAGTGATCTAATAACAACACACAATACAGGGTGACACAAAGCCAGATGGTCTCTGCTGGCGGGCGAGACGGTTACGGAGCATCACGATGTGATACAAAGTAGACCTGCACAATATGAGATGCTCTCCAATGTCAGTCAAGACTATTACAGAGAAATACAATGCACAATCGCTACAGAGATAGACAGTGCAATAGGCATTCAAATAGGGAATGATCCAATTAAAAAAAAAAGGAAATACAGGGTTGTACAATGCAAAACCATCTCCGATCTCAGTCGAGACCGTTACAGAGCTATACAATGTGAGACACGATGCGATACGGGGCGATACGATACAAGACGGTCTCAAATGGCAGTCGAGACCGTTACAGAGCTATACGATGCAAAGCCAATACAATGCCAAACAATGCAACGTGCGCTCTGGTACAGATTGATCCGACAAAAAAAAACCAGTAGGGGGCAGTATGAAGCGAGACGGTCTCGCGTGGCGGTCGAGATAGTTACGGAGTGGCACGATGTGAGACAAAAGACGATAGGGGCCGTTACAATGTAAAACGGTCTCAGATGAAGGTTGACACAATTACAGGGCGGTACAATGCAAAACCAATAGAGCCAAACAATGCCATACCCATTCAAATACAGAACGGTCCGACACAAAACGCACGATGGGGAGTTACGCTGCGAAGTGGTCTCTGATAGCGGCCGAGACGATTACGGGGCGGTACGATGCGACGCATACCCAAATACTGAGCTTTACAAAGCAAAAGAAAAAGTAAGCGCTGCCTGGCTAGGCGGTCTCGGATGGCAGTCCGAACTACAGCGCCGCGCTACAACGCAACTCTAGAATGACACGTGCCTGAGAAGCTTGGCTTTAGGACCTTACCTCAAAAAGGCATGCGGATGAGATGCCATAGAACATCTCTATGGAACTAGAAAGTACAAAAGCAGAGCGGTCCTTCTAGGCCACATCGCCTCCCGGAAGGTAACCCTCCGGATACATCCGTGACGCTAAGTGTGCTTGAAGCTCCGATCGCAGGTGGCGCACGCGGACCCGTGGCGCGTGCAGAGGCTGCAAGAGTGACCGTGAGACACTATAAGACTGTGGGTGAGAACAACTCCCGTAGGGTCGATGATGCCGGCGCAGAAGCCCTACGGTGCCACGGTGACGTAAATACCTTGTAGCGGCCCTGCAAGAGAGGCGACGGCTGCCGCCTGTGACAGAAAGCGGCCGCCAAAATCGTCACGGTGGATGCATGAGAAGGCAGGCTTTAAGACCTGAACCTCTTAAGGACATGGGAACGAAACCCCAGAAGACTACTCTGTGGAAACGGGAATCTCAACGAGGGAGCCGCACGTGCCGCCTGGCTTGCCGCCGCAAGTGGAGACCGATCGGCAAGATCCGCAACATAATACGCGCTGGAAGGAAGGACGCTTTAAAGTAGACTATCGAGACGAGAACTGCTGGACAGGCACTACGCTGATGAGGTGATGCTCTCTAGACACTCTGGAGGGCCAGCGAGGTGCCTCCTGATCAAAAAAGGAGCAATGGAGACTTTGAGACCAGAAGAAGGTATTACGCAAGACACAGAAAACAGGCCGTGCAAACTACGTGATGACAAACATGAGCCGGAACTGCCCTGACCGGTGCAGGTTACCCTCACGCTGAAGAGTAACCCCCTCTCTTTACCTGCCCAAAGGGGACCGGTACCGGGGCAGCCCTCTGCCCTACGCTAACTTTAAAACCCATCTCTCCGGTTGCTGACCCTGTCCCCTCCCTCCCCAAACAATCTCGGCCGCCAGTCCATCCGCTGAGCTTTCAGAGAGCCTGGGCTCCAAAGCCATCCTCGATGAAAAAAACCCCCGATTGGCAAACAGCATTAATCCTGCAGGTGATAGATTCTTCGTCGCCTGCAAAAACAAACAAAAAAAATGCACACACAATACTGCCGTTGGGAAGCATCGCGTCGGTCAACATAAACTTCTCCTGTAACAGCCCCTGCCTCGGACACGCCGTGGTGTTCTGCTCACCTGCTCTGCACGGATTCCCGAGTTGGATGCTGTGACCGTCATTGTTCTGGCACCTGACAGAATCAAGAATTCAAACTGGGGATAAACAACGACAAAACAACCAAGTGTAACTGCACTCGCAGAGGCAGCGGTCACATCTTCCCTCTAATACCGGAAACGATGACCCACCTTCTCACGGTACTCCGCTCGGCTCTGCTGCGTCACCCTGGGCAGCTGGTCCCGCTATGTCTGAAAAAACAACATCGACGATCAGCTGGACGCAGAGAGATAGCTTCGTAACGCTTAAGTCTGGTTCCTATTTAGAAACATCATCTGGCAGCTCGCCAGAAAAAACACCCACAAACTTCAAGCCCCACGCATAGCAGCCTTTGCTTCTTTGAGATGCAGTCTCCGGCGCTACCGCTGAACGGCCCCTCCTGCAGAGCTCTGCCCTTCCCCATAAAGCGTTAATGAAAAACCTGTTCGCAAAACCCGCTGATGGCCGCTCGGTCCGAAATAACCTTACCGACATTGCCTCGACACACCAACATATTAACAGTAGAATATTACGGCTATCCCACCTACGCCTGACTCTACACCCCCGGGCAGGGCGACTCCGAGCCACGAAGACATGCACAGATACTACACAGAACACCACAAACAATGTGCCTCAAAGGTGAGAGAAAACTCTCAGTGAGAAGAATGACACCGGGATGGAAGTCGTTGTCGGGCAAGAAGACCTGCAAGACCGCAACGGTGATGGGAGGAGGCTCTGGGAAACACCCCCAATTAAAAAAAAAAAAAAAAAAAAAGAGTAGGACTCCAAGGCCTGTGACGAGAAATGACTCTCAAAACCGAGATGATGTATGTGCACGAAGCCTGGCTTCAAGCCCTACAAACATAAGGATGAAGGGAACGAGACACGGTCCCTGAAAATGGATGGGTAGAGAGCAGAGCTGCTCGTGCAGCCGGGAACGATGCTACAAAAGCGGAGCGACCGAAAAGTCTTCCGATCAAGACCGATCCACGCTTTAAGCTCATAAAGCGACAAGAGTAACACCCGGTTGGCACCGTGCTGATGAGTACTGGCGATTGAACCCCACGGGCTGCGCCTGAGACATGTGTCATGCTCCTTGTGCAAAGAGCAACGAGGACATTAAGAACTGAGGAAGCTCTATGACACATAAGACGTATCACACAGACTATACGACAACAGACACAGGCTGAAACCGCCCTGCCCGGCACATGCTAGCGTTGCACTGAGGAGTAACCTGCTCCCCCTTTACCTGCCCAAAGGAGACAGCTCCTGGACAGCCCTCTGCCCTACGCTACCTTTAAAACCTGTCCCTGCAATTGCCGACCTCGTCCCCACCTTCCCCCGACCCCACCGCGGTGCCGCTCCCTCGACTTATCTTTCAGAGGGCCGGGAGGCTTAATCCATTCGCAACGAGAAAAACCACAGTCTGCCGACAGGATTCATGCAGCTGTCACCAGTCTCCTCTTCATCACCTTTAAAGAAAGACCCAAACAGTACACAACACTGCCGTCAGTCGGCATCACGTCAGTCAAGACGGACCTTTACCGCAACACGCCCCTCCTCAGAAGTGCCGCTGCATTTCTGATTACCTGCTCCGTGTCGACTACAAAGTCAAATGCTGCGGCTGCGTGTGAGCCAACACGGGCGGGGCGCAGGAAGAGCCACAAAAACACAGGTGAAGTGCGACGAGTAAGTTTTTTGTCATTACATCACCAGCCGGGAAACTCCCAAAGTGGGGCCTGGGCAGAGGCACACGAGCACAGATCCAGGCACCGATCTGTCTGTGCTCGAGGATCACCAAATGTGCTGTTTGCACCTGTATATTGGGGATTGCGCGGCCAGAGTTCACTGCCGGGCTTTGCCCTTTCCTACAGGAGGGCAGGAATCTCAAGCTTGTCCAACGGGGTGCTTCCGAGTCTCTCGCAGGCTGACGTTATCAAAACGCAGATGGTCTGCCTGTCAAGCACACGAGACTAAACAGTGATTAGTATGGTATACCTGTTCTTCTACACCCCAGCTTCGAGTCACTTAGGCAGGTTTAGAATCCTCCTTGACATCCTTCTGTTTCTTCTCCTGTGCAGACGGTCATCATTTGTGGCACCTAAAAGACCGAGAGACTCAAAATTACCATTGCGCTCGCAAGAAGTCACTTACCCTGTGTGCCTCCTCTCGACTACCTGGCTCGCCTCAAACCCTCGCCCGCTCCCAAAGGCGGCCCGCACAGTGCCTGCAAAGTAAAAGGGAGAAAAGCTTCACTGAGCTGACACGTGATACTTTGCTGTTAGACACTAAAGGGGCCCGCGACGGCCTCGCCGGCTCGAACCGTTCACGGGCTTGTGGCATTGTTCATCTGAGCCTATGTGCGGCACCTGCAAAAACACAAGCAGAGCAGCACATGCTGAGATACAGTCTGAAACTTTAGGCTGTGGATAACAATTCCCATCTCCCGCTGCTTTACCTTGACAGCTTGCCGGCCCAGCCTCCGTCACTTTGGATTGCCGCTTTCGGTCTTGCACCCCACCTGTAAAATACAAGCGGCACAGGTTCCTTAAAACTTGACTGGCCTGAAAAACAACTGGTACTTCAGCCTGCCGATCGCCGGTCACCTGGACAGAGTCAGCCACTGAGTCAGCTCGTTGCTTCAGGGATTGAAATTGAAAAAAACGATACCATAAATGCTGTCATAGAGCCACCATTCACATCTTCCCTCTAATGCCGCACATGGCGACCCGCCTTCTTATAGTGCTCCGATTGGCTCTGCTACATCGCCCTGCACAGCTTGTCCCTCTGCATCTGAAAAACAACATCAAACGAGTCACCTGGGAAGCGATGGCTTCCTCATTCCGATGGTCACATTCCCAATTACAAATACTATCTAGATTCCAACTACAGCCTGTCATAACAAAAAAAAAAACCAAACTCAAAGTGCCATACGAAGCAGCCTTTTTGGTTTTTAAGGTGCAGACTCCTGCACTACCGCTGACCAGCACGTCCAACGTGGCACGGCTCATCTCAAAAACCACTAATGGAAGCACTGTCCATACAGCCTGCTGATGGCTACGCGATCCCAGATGACTGTACCACCTTGGCCCCAACAGCCTGGACACAGCAACATGTTAACCATAGACTCTTACTCCTATCCCACCTACCCCTGACTCGACACCCCCGGGCAGGGCGGCTCCGAGCCACACAAACACAGATGGACAGACTGACGCTACGCAAAATCCTACAATGTACCTCAAAGATGAGAGAAAACTCTCAGCGAGAATGACGACACCTCGACCAAAGACGTCATCAAGCAAAAGGATGAGCGAGTCCGTAATGGTGAAGTGAGGGGCCTCGACGGAAACCCCGGAGAACGTGCAGAACGTCACGACCCGTGACAAGAAGCGACTCGCCAAACTGCGAAGATGAAGCCCGGTTTTCTGCATGTACAAGACCTAAGAGCGTAACGATGCGGGGCAGAAGGCCCGCGCCCTGAAAACGGATGGCCAGAGAGCAGAGCTGCTCACGCAGCTGGGAACCGCGCCGCAAATGAGGACCGTCCAGACACTTCCGTGACACCGCACCTATCCACGCTTTAGGCTTTTAATGCAAGAAAAGCGGCGCCCGACTGGCGCTATGCCGATGAGAACAGGCGTTCGAGACTCCAGGGGTGCTACCTGAGGCACTGTGCCTTGCTCCTGGAGCATAAACCCGACATCGAGATCTGACAAAGGTCTAATACACCAAAGACAGACCACACCGATGACACCGCAGACACAGGCTGGAACCGCCCTGCCCGGCACACGCTACCGTCGGGCTGAAGAGTAACCCGCTCCCCTTACCTGCCTAAAGGGGATTGCTCCGCGACAGCCCTCTGCCCTACGCTAACTTTAAAAGCCATCCCTGCGACTCCCAAACTTGTCCCGTCCCCCCAAACAGTTTCCACCGACATTTCCTCAGCTTATCTTTCAAAGAGCGATGAGTCCGAAGCCATCCTCAACAAGAAAAACACCACAAGCAGCCAAATGGATTGATCCTGCATTCACCAGGTTTCTCTTCATCATCTGAAAAAAAAAAAAAAAAAAGTTATTCACACAACAAAACCACACATGAATCTGCAGACCGAAGCGATATTGACTGATGACGCTGTTGTCAACACGCAATTTTCCTGTGCCATCCCCAGCTCAGATGCGCCGTGGCATTCCGCTCGCCTGCTCTCCACTGATGCCACAGTCGCATGCTGTGACGCTCATTGTTTGTAGCGTTTAAGAGTCACAAAATTACAATTGCATTTAAATAACTCACCAGCCCCAGGCGCCTCCTCTCTACAACACAGCTCGCCTAAAATTCTCCTCCAATTCCAAATGCAGCCTGCACAGTACCTGCAAATCCAAAGGGAAATGCTTCACTGAGCTACCACAGAATACTTTGCTACGAGACGCCTACCCTGCCCACAACCCCCTCACCTGCTCCTACGGCTCGACAGCACGCGGCAGCACCCCACCGAGCCTGCGTGCGGCACCTGCAAAAATCCAAGAGATACAGCACATGCTGAGACACTGCCCTCAACCGTAGCCCCTGGCCACCGATTCGCATCTCCCGCCCCTTCCACGTGACAACTCGCCGGCCCGTCCTCTACCGCTTTGGGTCACCGCCTTCACCCTTGCGCGCCACCTGTAAGACACAAACAACACCGGTCGCTTATCACTTCACTGGCAATACAACACCCAGACAACTAACTGCTACCCAATCACTCATCTTACCTGCACTGAATCAGCCCTGGTGCCCGTATCCCACGGTGCTCCTTGCTTCAAGCTTCCAACTGAAACAGAAAAATACCCTGATGTAGTCATCGCAGAGCCACCGCTCACAGCTTCCCTCTAAGACCACACACCTACCCACCTTCTGACAGAGCTCCGCTCGGCTCTCCTACGTCGCCCCACACAGCGCGTCCCCCTGTGCCTGAAAAAACAATATCAAAGAAGTCACCTGGAGACGGAGAGATAGCTTCATAATGACAAATGTTCCCATTGACGAGTGTCATCTACAGCCCAACTACAACCTGCCAGAACCAAAGCCCACTAATCTTAAACTCCACACAAAGCAGCCTCAATACCTTGGAGAGGCAATCTCCGTCGATACTGCTTAACAGCCTCTCCCTCATAGCTCTGCTGCGCCCCTAAGAACATTACCAAAAAAAGCTGCCCACGCAACCCGCCGATGGCTACTCGATCCCAGGTGACTGTACCACCTTGGCCCCAACAGCCTAGCCAGAACACTGGGTTAAGCACACACTCTTACTGCCATCCCACCTACCCCTGACTCGACACCCCCGGGCAGGGCGGCTCCGAGCCACACAAACACACAGATGGACAGATTGACGCTACACAAAATCCTACAATGTACCTCAAAGATGAGGGAAAACTCTCAGCGAGAATGACGACACCTCGACCAAAGACGTCATCGAGCAAAATGATGAGCGAGACCGTAATGGTGAAGTGAGGGGCCTCGACGGAAACCCCGGAGAACGTGCAGAACGTCACGACCCGTGACAAGAAGCGACTCGCCAAACTGCGAAGATGTACATGCAGAAAGCCGGGCTTCAAGACCTAAGAGCGTAACGATGCGGGGCAGAAGGCCCGCGCCCTGAAAACGGATGGCCAGAGAACAGAGCTGCTCACGCAGCTGGGAACCGCGCCGCAAATGAGGACCGTCCAGACACTTCCGTGACACCGCACCTATCCACGCTTTAGGCTTTTAATGCAAGAAAAGCGGCGCCCGACTGGCGCTATGCCGATGAGAACAGGCGTTCGAGACTCCAGGGGTGCTACCTGAGGCACTGTGCCTTGCTCCTGGAGCATAAACCCGACATCGAGATCTGACAAAGGTCTAATACACCAAAGACAGACCACACCGATGACACCGCAGACACAGGCTGGAACCGCCCTGCCCGGCACACGCTACCGTCGGGCTGAAGAGTAACCCGCTCCCCTTACCTGCCTAAAGGGGATTGCTCCGCGACAGCCCTCTGCCCTACGCTAACTTTAAAAGCCATCCCTGCGACTCCCAAACTTGTCCCGCCCCCCCCAAACAGTTTCCACCGACATTTCCTCAGCTTATCTTTCAAAGAGCGATGAGTCCGAAGCCATCCTCAACAAGAAAAACACCACAAGCAGCCAAATGGATTGATCCTGCATTCACCAGGTTTCTCTTCATCATCTGAAAAAAAAAAAAAAAAAGTTATTCACACAACAAAACCACACATGAATCTACAGACCGAAGCGATATTGACTGATGACGCTGTTGTCAACACGCAATTTTCCTGTGCCATCCCCAGCTCAGATGCGCCGTGGCATTCCGCTCGCCTGCTCTCCACTGATGCCACAGTCGCATGCTGTGACACTCATTGTTTGTAGCGTTTAAGAGTCACAAAATTACAATTGCATTTAAATAACTCACCAGCCCCAGGCGCCTCCTCTCTACAACACAGCTCGCCTAAAATTCTCCTCCAATTCCAAATGCAGCCTGCACAGTACCTGCAAATCCAAAGGGAAATGCTTCACTGAGCTACCACAGAATACTTTGCTACGAGACGCCTACCCTGCCCACAACCCCCTCACCTGCTCCTACGGCTCGACAGCACGCGGCAGCACCCCACCGAGCCTGCGTGCGGCACCTGCAAAAATCCAAGAGATACAGCACATGCTGAGACACTGCCCTCAACCGTAGCCCCTGGCCACCGATTCGCATCTCCCGCCCCTTCCACGTGACAACTCGCCGGCCCGTCCTCTACCGCTTTGGGTCACCGCCTTCACCCTTGCGCGCCACCTGTAAGACACAAACAACACCGGTCGCTTATCACTTCACTGGCAATACAACACCCAGACAACTAACTGCTACCCAATCACTCATCTTACCTGCACTGAATCAGCCCTGGTGCCCGTATCCCACGGTGCTCCTTGCTTCAAGCTTCCAACTGAAACAGAAAAATACCCTGATGTAGTCATCGCAGAGCCACCGCTCACAGCTTCCCTCTAAGACCACACACCTACCCACCTTCTGACAGAGCTCCGCTCAGCTCTCCTACGTCGCCCCGTACAGCACGTCCCCCTGCGCCTGAAAAAACAATATCAAAGAAGTCACCTGGAGACGGAGAGATAGCTTCATAATGACAAATGTTCCCATTGACGAGTGTCATCTACAGCCCAACTACAACCTGCCAGAACCAAAGCCCACTAATCTTAAACTCCACACAAAGCAGCCTCAATACCTTGGAGAGGCAATCTCCGTCGATACTGCTTAACAGCCTCTCCCTCATAGCTCTGCTGCGCCCCTAAGAACATTACCAAAAAAAGCTGCCCACGCAACCCGCCGATGGCTACTCGATCCCAGGTGACTGTACCACCTTGGCCCCAACAGCCTAGCCAGAACACTGGGTTAAGCACACACTCTTACTGCCATCCCACCTACCCCTGACTCGACACCCCCGGGCAGGGCGGCTCCGAGCCACACAAACACACAGATGGACAGATTGACGCTACACAAAATCCTACAATGTACCTCAAAGATGAGGGAAAACTCTCAGCGAGAATGACGACACCTCGACCAAAGACGTCATCGAGCAAAATGATGAGCGAGACCGTAATGGTGAAGTGAGGGGCCTCGACGGAAACCCCGGAGAACGTGCAGAACGTCACGACCCGTGACAAGAAGCGACTCGCCAAACTGCGAAGATGTACATGCAGAAAGCCGGGCTTCAAGACCTAAGAGCGTAACGATGCGGGGCAGAAGGCCCGCGCCCTGAAAACGGATGGCCAGAGAACAGAGCTGCTCACGCAGCTGGGAACCGCGCCGCAAATGAAGACCGTCCAGACACTTCCGTGACACCGCACCTATCCACGCTTTAGGCTTTTAATGCAAGAAAAGCGGCGCCCGACTGGCGCTATGCCGATGAGAACAGGCGTTCGAGACTCCAGGGGTGCTACCTGAGGCACTGTGCCTTGCTCCTGGAGCATAAACCCGACATCGAGATCCGACAAAGGTCTAATACACCAAAGACAGACCACACCGATGACACCGCAGACACAGGCTGGAACCGCCCTGCCCGGCGCACGCTACCGTCGGGCTGAAGAGTAACCCGCTCCCCTTACCTGCCTAAAGGGGATTGCTCCGCGACAGCCCTCTGCCCTACACTAACTTTTACAAATCCTTTCCCACAATTGTCTCCCTTGTCCCCTCTCCTGCGCCTGTTCTTCAACTCATCTTTCAAAGGGCCGGGCGTCCAAATCCATCCTTGACTTAACACGCAAAAAACAGCTAGCTGGTATGTTCCTGCAGTCACCGGGTCCATCATCTGCAAAATAAAGAAATAAAAAACCCCACCAAATCCAGAGTCATAAGCAACAATTAATTACAGCACCTAAGACACCAAAGAAACACAAAATTACCATTGCGCTTGCATAAAGTCACAGGTCACATGCTCCTCCTCGATACTACTCGGCCCACCTCAAATGCAGGAGACCGCAATGGAACAGACCTCATCGACACCCAAATCCAACTGCAAAACCTCTGAGAAAGTCTGAGGAACCTGCCTCCCTTTCCCCTGTCCCAAAGCTTCAAAACCCCCTTCTCTTCTCCTGAACTGACAGGGAAGGAACCCCGCTTCTTCTAGACAACTCCTGCCCTGTATGAGAGCCTCTGAACCCCCTCTTGTCAGCTGCCCCTCGGGAGCTGCTCTTCCGAGCCGTGCCCTGCAGGCAGCTCCTTTCTTCCCACGGACTCTGGGCTGCGTTACAGACCCACAAAGCCAGTGAAAACCACTATACCTTGAATCTCTGCTACTTTCTTGAGAAATGCTAACACTTCATATACGGATGTATACAAGATGCTCACCCTAGCGCCCGCTAGATAATCTTATCGTTGCTCTTATTAAGAAAATTTATATTAGCAACTTACGCTGTATGTAACAAAACTGGTGAGAAAAACCCACAAAGTTCCATCTCCAATTAAGTCAGGAATTCCAAGAAAATGCAGGGTACCTGGAAAAAAAAAGAAATACGTACTATTAAACCATCTTACCATCCCTGAATGCTCAATATAAAACTACTAACCTAAAAAAAAAAAACCAGAAAAACCCACCTTTATTTTCTATTAAATACACTGCTGAACGTTAACTGGTCTGGAAGGTCTTTCCTAGAACTTATGAGTTCTCCTTCTCTAAATGTGAACGCACACCAGCCCGAACAGCTGAGCCGGCTCCAAAACTACATTTGACCACAGGATCAGCAAAAGACCTACACCGGAGACACCCAACTGCAGAATGAGCTCAGTCAGCAGAGGCTGTGGCTCATATACCCCGGGCCCCGCCTTCCGCCCTTCCCACAACCCCCCGGGAAGGGGTGGGATGGACCAGCAGAAGCCATAAAGGCCGCCACAGGGGTAGCAGCTCCTTTTCTCATCAGCCTTAAGTTTACAGCCCGCGAGGGACTGAACAGGGAAAGTGGCGCTTACAAGAAAGGCCGATATCTGCTTTTCTACTGTGACTGAAGCGATGGCGTCAGCAATGTGACCGGGTAAGTAATTCAATTTAATGTTCCATTGCGTAGATAGAAAGAATTAGAAATCATACTAAGCCCTAAAAGACACTAGTTTACTAAATGTAATAATGATATTATCATCAAAATTTATGTGCTTTAGTTTCCTTTCAAACAAAATACAGAGGTACGGGGTCACGCTTTACTTTTAGCGGGACCGTGCATACTACCTACCTTCTGCCCGAATTATGTTCTGGATAGGATTGAACGACAAAGATGAACTAGATCCCGTGAGAAAACCTTCCCAAAAATATCTCTGCTTGTACCGTACGTTATTTACTGTAAAGTGCTGACAATTTAGAGCCCTATGTGATCTCTCCTTGACCGATACCGTTAACGGAACTAGATGAGTCCGAGAGGACAGAAAGCACCAACACATGTGGAAATTCAACAAAAGTATCAGAAATGGTATGAAGCATTCTAAGTAACACCTGAGTACGTAAAACAAAAATAAATTGCAAAAGACAACCAAAACCACCACGGGAAATATGTCTATAAAAATAGATGAGGGCTTTCTAAGAGGAGATCTCAGCCAACGATAGGCATCTTTAGGGTACCGGATACGATATAGAAACATACTATAAGACAGACACCAAACAGGTGGCTCTGGAGCATACAGATGGTTTCGGAAAAAGTTCTATCAGAACAGGAGACGTGGTCAGAGGAATTAGAAAGGTCCCAAAGGGGCCAGAGAGACCAAAGGAGATGGGGAGATGTGACGAGCTCAAAAGGGAATTGAGCAAAATACAGATATCCTCGGGGACCAGGGGTGACAGGACAAAAAGACAGACCAGAGTAAGAGATGGGGACTCGGGAAGTGTTCTGAGGGGGAAAGAGGGGTGTGGAGTGCCCTCCGGAGCTAAAATGGGACTCCAGGACACAGCGGTTGTGTCACGAGAGCTCGGTGGGAGCAGCGGAGGAGTCCCAAGGGGCCTGAGAGCTCAAAGAAGCCTCAAAACTAAGGATGAGGAACTCCAAAGGGGATTTCGACAAAGTACAGATATTGTCAGGTCGCTGGGGACAGAATGAAGGCATCTTAAATTGCAAATAGTAAGCTAAGGGCGCTCTGAGGCGGACAAAAAAATACTACCAAAAGGAAGCTGAAGTGCTCTAAGAGCGCTGTGGAGTACGAGAAAGGACTCGGAACGCATGGCTATAGAGAATAGAGGCATTGGGAGGGGGCAGAGTAAGAAAAGAAGGCTCAGAGCCACGGCGGATGCCTCGGAGTTCCAGGAGGGCATCTGGGCAAATCACAGATGAATGAGTGAGAGAAGCACCTAATGGCGATACCCTCAATAGCAGAGAGAAAAATAAAGGAGCGTTGTATGGCAAAGAAAAACCAGAGGCTCTGACGGACCGAAAGAAAGGGAGATTAAGTGCTATGAGGTGCTGGGGAGATCGAGGAGGGTCTTGGGAAGCATCTTGATGGTGAGGAGAGGGGTATCTATGAGGGACCAAAGAAGGCTTGGGGATGACAAGGAGGAACTCGGGTGATCCTCTGAGTGGAGTACAGATGGTCTCGGGTCGCAGGGGACAGAATGCGCAATCCTAGGTAGTGTAGAAGAACAAATGAGTGGGTTTGAGCTCTACGGCTCAAAGATGGCCCCACCTAAAGAGCTACAAGATGGATGTGGAGCACAGGGAAAGTGTCGGAAGTCGGAGGGACAGAAAAATGACTGGGAACGCGATGACTGAATTTCAACAGAGTAACCGTGTCATTGGAGGCCCAGGAAACTAATAGAGGCACAGCTCGAGGGAAGAGAGGACGGAGGGACTGGGCTGGGTCTTGAAGAACGGTCTGGGAACACCTGCCCCCCGGAGTCGCGAGGTTCAGACCGGAACCCCTTCCTTTCTAAACTCCTCAGAAAGGAGTCTAGGTGGAACCGGTCTTAGCCTCTGACTGTAAATAAAGAGTTTGTGCCCCAGGTTCTGTCACAAAGTTGATTTATTAACAGCTCGGGGCCTCCAAAGAGGGACCCCGTGGGTTCTTTTCCTGTGCTTTTTAAAGCCTCACATTCTATTGCATAAGCTATTCATGCACATGTTAACGTGACGAGTGTGGCTCTTGACCGATCAAATTGTTCAACGGTTACGTGTCCTCTTTGATGACTGGAGTTTTAGTGCAGGTGATTTTACCGCCTTATGCAGTTTCAGGATCTCTCTGTCTCATCCGTTGATGTATGTCATCTGTCTTCTGATGATTCTGGGCAGAACGGTCCCGTTTTTCATTTCGAAGAATTACAGTTTCCCCTTGACTGAAACAGTCGCTCTAATTCATAATGTTAAGTATACAATCTTCATTATTATTACTTATACAATTTCATTAAGTTAGTTAGGTTACAATGTATCAAAGTCATGCAAAACTACTAGCTGTTCGTGCGCTAAGAAGGCGTTCCGCCAAAGTTTGCTACGTTGCTGTTACATCTTGCGGTCTAAGGCTTTGCCGATCTAGCTAGAAACACTAGGGAAAACTTTGGTTTCCCACTCTGGGTAGCAGATACGGACTCAGGAACTCTTCCGAGGAACAAAAGGGGTGTGATGCCTGCGATAAAGCTAAACGTATGCTAAGGGCAACCTTGAAAGCATCCGTAGGTGTTGCGACATGGTGAGAGAGACCAAAGAAGACTTAGGGACGTGAGGAGGGAGTCTGAAGAGGCTGGGGACCAAATGGAAGCACACTAGATGGCAGAGAGGACGATAAGAGAACTCTGAGGCACAAACAAAGAGAGGAGAGGTGTCTGAGGGTAAGAGCTCAGACAGAAAATTTGATCGGGGATCGAGTAAATAAGAAAGAAAATAAAAAAATAGCGATGGCAATCTCAAAAGATGTAGAAAGAAAATTTAAAAAGAGAGGGCACTAAGGAAAGGCAAGAAATAATTAAAAATACAGACAGCAAAGGAGATAAATGTTGACAGAAAGTCTTCAGAATATCCGTGATTAAAGAATCAAGGAAAAAAATTAGAAAATAGCAATGGCAAACTAAAATGCAGGATTAGGAAGAAAAGTTAAAAAGCAATAGCACAAAGGAAGACAATTTTTATAAGATGGCAAAGAGACTAAAAGTAGGCATAGCAAGAACATTAAAAAAGAGATAGGCAACAGGGGAAGTAAAGACAAAGATTAACGGCAAACTAAAACAGATGTAAAAGAGAATTTTAAAAGCGATGGCACTAAGGAAAGATGAGAAAATTAAAAAAGATAACCAATAAAGAGTATTAGGGAAACAGGCAAAAAAACAGAAACTGTGAACAGCGAACTGAATCAGACATGTAGAATGAAGATTTTCAAAACTGTCAGCATTAATGAAAGAAGAAAAAAGTTTAAAATAAACACAGACAATGAGATAAAAGCAGATAGAAAGAACAAGTTAAAAGCAAGAGCAATTAGACGAAGAAATAAATAAAAATGAAAATATAAAGACAGCAAACTAAATAAAAATCTTTGAAAGCAACAGGGTACATGACCAGCACAGAACACTTAATAAATGAGTATTGGCAACTTCATAAAAGTAAACATAGAAAGAGATATGGCAACAGGGTAAGACGCAGACAGGAAAACATTACAAAATGGGGATAGCTAACTGAATAAAAGTTCACCTAGTGATAAAATTTAAAAAGCAAACAGAATAAGAAACAGGAGAGGGAGAGAAAATACAGCAGACAAGCTTATACGTAAAGATAAAGACAGAGATTACTTACCAATTACTGTCACAGACAAACCAGGCTCAACTTGGGGAAGTTAAGTCATTGTTCCTCAAATAATGCAAATAAGAACAAATCCAAACCCCACCTTCCTGCCACCCCTCCCTCTTTTCCTGGGCGCCTCTTCTCTCCTGACTTCTCTACATCCCACCCCTGACCAACGCAGGGGACATGGCATGGGGGTTGCGGCTCCTTCCTCCTCAGGCTCTTTTTCTGCTCCAGTGGGGGGTCCCTCCCACGAGGCCGCAGGTCTCGCACAGGCTCTCGGCTTCCTTCAGGCACAGCCACCTGCTCCGGCCTCGGGTCCTCCACGCGCCGCAGGGGCACGTTGGCTCCACCCTGGACCTCCCTGGACTGCAGGGGAACAGCCTGCCTCACCATGGTCTTCACCACAGGCTGCAGGAGAACCTCTGCTCTGCTTCCTACCAGCGCTGCCGATGGGCTCAGCTTTAACCAGCAGCACATCCGTCTCAGCGTGGGAACTGGCTGTGCCCAACATGGGAACAACACCCGGTATCTTCTCACAGAACCCACCCCTGCAGCCCCCGCCCCAGCTAACGACACCTCGCATGGTAAACCCAATGCAACAGCGATGGGCTACAAGCCAGGAAGAAGGAAGCAACAGGAAACCACGCTGACAGAGATGAAAAAAAAAAAAAAAAAACAAAACACACAAAACAAAAAAGAGCAATGAGCCACAAGGCAGAGAAGAAAGAATTAAAAAAGGGGGCAGTGAGGTAGACAGAGATAAACTGAAACATACCAAAAAACCTCGATGAGCTGAAGGAGAGAGACAGAGCAATTAAAGAATGGGGATGGGGAGCCAGGCAGAGAGAGAACAATAAAGGTAAAAACGGACTGTGGGACACATATTTTATATTCTAAAATCCTTTATGTAATAGAGGAGGTTTTTTGTAGAGTAGATTTTTATTTTGAACACCTTTGCTATACGCAAACAAATAGTCATATGTCAATAGATAGTAAAATGAGAGGGTTTTCTCTATTTCAATGGCTCCCACCCATGTTTCCAGATTGTAACGTTTTCTAATGTCCCCTATGAATCTCCCTCCTCTGAGGCATACACCCCCCACCATGGACCTTGGGCTGCCGTAAATGGCATCATCCTATTTCAGCGTATTACCAAATAGGCCAGAAGAAAGAGGAAGGATTCAGGTGGACATGCGGCACCTCCTTTAAAGATGAGAAGTATTTGAAGACTTCAAATGAGTGTTGATCCATCTGAAGAAATTTTGCAGCCATTGTTAGTGTGGCAGTAAAGCTGCTGTCTGTTCTCGGGAAAGGGCTTGTCCCTCTCCCTTTCCCTTCAGGTGGAAATGTATGCGTGTGATTCTATACTAAAAAATAAAAAAATAATTAAAAAAAAATAGGGGGAAGGGGCAGGGGAAGGGGTGTGTGCAGGGAGGGGAAAGGGGGGGAGGGGGGAAAAACGAGGGGAGGGGGGAAAAACGAGGGGAGGGGGGAAAAACGAGGGGAGGGGGGAAAAACGAGGGGAGGGGGGAAAAACGAGGGGAGGGGGGAAAAACGAGGGGAGGGGGGAAAAACGAGGGGAGGGGGGAAAAACGAGGGGAGGGGGGAAAAACGAGGGGAGGGGATGAAGGAGGGGAGGGGATGAAGGAGGGGAGGGGATGAAGGAGGGGAGGGGATGAAGTGGCAACACAGGACGGGAAAGAATGGCTAAAAGCAACAAGGAGGGACAGGGGAGTAAGGGAGAGTGAGGCAACGGGAGACAAAAGGTGGAAAGTGGGTGTGAAGAAAGGTAAAAATCGGGAACAGCAGGGGAAGAATGGGAAAGGTGGAATGGGAGGAAGAAAAGTTAACTGGGGGAAGGAAAAACAGAAATGGGGGAACAGGAAGGAAAAAATGGGAAGGGGGAAAGGGGTCAGGAGTGAAAACAACAGCAGGGGAAGATGGGGGGTAGACGGGAGAAAGAGGTGGGAGGGGAACAGGGAACGGACAGAAAAGGGGAGGGGGAAAGAGGGCAGAAAGAAAGGGGAAAGAAGGGAAGGAAAAAGAGGGTGGGAGAAATGGAAGGAGGAAAGGGGGAGAGGGAACAGTAGGAAAACAGGAAAGAGGGAACATGTGAGGGGGGAGGAGTAAAGGAAAGGGAGAACACAGAATGGGAGGGGAAAAAAGGAAAAGTAAGAAAGGAGAAATAGAGGATGGGTAGAAGCGCGGTGGGAGAAAAGGAGAAAGAATGAAAAGGGGGACAGAGAATGGAAGCAAAGAAAGGGGAAAACGGAATGGGATGGAGGAAGAAAATTTCAAGCAGAAAAGAGGAGACAGAGCAAAAAAGAGCAAATGGAGAAAAGAGGACAAAGGGGGGAAAAGGGCAAAGGGAGTACAGGGGAAGAGGAGGGGGAAAGGGAGAAAAGGGGAGGTGGAAAGAAAAGGGGAAAGGGGGGACAGCAGACTGGGGAGAAAAGAAAAGCAGAAAGGGGGAGACAGAAGATGAAGTGGGGGGAAGTAAAAAGAGAGATGGGACGGGGGAGAGAAAGGGGGCACATGGGAAGGAAGGAAAGGGAAAAGGGGGGATCCGGGGGATGGCAACAGGGAAAGAGGCAAGGGTGGAAGGAGGGAAGGCAAAAGGACGCAAGGGAAGAGGGAAAGGGGCAACAAAGAGGGAAGGCAAAGGGGAAAAGGGATGACAAAGGGGAACAGTAAGGAGGAAAGGTGCGACGTGGGAGGGGATGGTAGGGGAACAGGGCGACAGGAAGGGGGACAGCAAGGGGAAAACAGGTGACATGGGTGGAAGGCAAGGGAGAAAGGGGGAAAAGAAAATAGGAGATGTGGAGGAAAGAGGAGACTGCGGGGGGAGGAGAAAGGGAGGGCAGCAGGGAAGAAACAATAAAGGGGGGGCGGGTGAGGTGTAAAGCTGGAAAAACAGGGGCAAGGGGAGTAGAAAGACAGAGAGGAGAGATATGGAACAGGAGAGACAACACAGGGGGAAAGGGGGGGACAGCAGATGGAGTAGGGGAAAGGAAAGAGAGAATGGGATAGGGAGGAAAGAAAGGAGGAAAGAAGGGATATGGGAGAGTGGAAAAATGGAGAAAGAAAAAAAGGGGTGATGCGTAGGCAAGGAAATGAGGAAAGGGAGGACAGGGATGGAAGAAAACGAGAAAAAGAGGACCGGGGGAAGGAGAGGGACAAAGGGATACTAGATATGTGGCGGGGGGGGGGGGGGGGCACCATTTCAGGTGGAAATGTATGCGTGTGATTCTATACGAAAAAATAAAAAAATAATAAGGAGGAGAGGGGAAAGGGAGGATGGAACAGTACAGAAAGAAAGGGGGAAAGGGGGGACGGAACAGTGCAGAACAAAAAGGAGGAAAAGTGGGACAGGGGAAAAACAAAAAGGGGGGGTGAGGGAAAAAAGGAAAGGGGGGAAGGGAAAGTAGAAACACTGGGGGAGAAAGAGAGGACGGGAAAGGCGTAAAGATGGAAAAACAGGAACAACAGTAAGGAGTTGGAGGCCAGAAGGTGGAGGCAAGGAGATATAAGCCGGAATGTGGAGGCCGGAGGCCAAAAAGTGGAGGACGGAAAATGGAGGCCGGAGGGCAGAAAGTGGAGGCCGGAAAGTGGAGGCCTGAAGGTGGAGGCCAGAAAGTAAAGGCTGGAAAAGGGAGGCCGGAAAGTGGAGTCCGAAAAATCGAGGCCAGAGGCCGGAAAGTGGAGGCCGGAAAGTGGAGGCCGGAGGCCGGAAAGTGGAGGCCGAAAAATGGAGGCCGGAAAGTGGAGGCCGGAAAGTGGAGGCCGGAAAGTGGAGGCCGGAGGCCGGAAAGTGGAGGCCGGAAAGTGGAGGCCGGAAAGTGGAGGCCGGAGGCCGGAAAGTGGAGGCCGGAGGCCGGAAAGTGGAGGCCGGAGGCCGGAAAGTGGAGGCCGGAGTCCGGAAAGTGGAGGCCGAAAATTGGAGGCCGAAAAGTGGAGGCCGGAGGCCGGAAAGTGGAGGCCGGAAAGTGGAGGCCGGAAAGTGGAGGCCGCAGGCCAAAGAAAAAATTTTGTGATTTGCATAATTAATTGACTCAAAACAACTGTTTTTCGTTCTCGGCACACTCTGGAGCAAAAAACGCAAATGTCCAGCCGCTGCTACCACCGCAAAGGTACCAGAAAGGAAAAGTCATGCTGGTCCTCACTGCCTATAAGAACAGTTTCAGATGCAATTCACAATTGGGCCCTCTCTGCTTTCCTGTGGACTCCATCTTAAAAACCACCATTTTTCACTCTCGGCAGCGTCCGGAGTGAAAACAGCAAAAGTCCAGCCGCTGCTCCCACAGCAAAGGCCCAAGTGGGGAAAAGTCATGCTGGTCCTCACTGCCTCCGGGAACCCCTTCAAATGCCCCACACCTTTGGGACCTCTCTGCTTTCCTGTGATGTCCAGTCTCAAAACCATTGTTTTTCACGCTCGGCAGCCTCCAGAGAAAAAAAAGCAAACGTCCAGCCGCTGCTCCCACAGCAAAGGTTCAAGGGGGGAAAAGTCATGCTGGTCCTCACTGCCTCCGGGAACCCCTTCAAATGCCCCACACCTTTTGGACCTCTCTGCTTTCCTGTGGACTCCATCCTCAAAAGCACCGTTTTTCACTCTCGGCAGACTCCGGAGCAAAAAACGCAAACGTCCAGCCGCTGCTCTCACAGCAAAGGTTCTAAGGAAGTAAAGTCATGCTGGTCATCACTGCCTCCGGGAACCCCTTCATATGCCCCACACCGTTTGGACCTCTCTGCTTTCCTGTGAACTCCATCCTCAAAACCACCGATTTCAGTCTCGGTAGCCTCCGGAGCAAAAAACGCAAACGTCCAGCCGCTGCTCCCACAGCAAAGGCCCCAGCGGGGAAAAGTTATTCTGGTCCTCACTGCCTCCGGGAACCCCTTCAAATGCCACACACCTTTTGGACCTCTCTACTTTCCTGTGGACACTAAGCTCAAAATCACTGGTTTTAACTCTCGGCATCCTCCGTAGGAAAAATGGCAAAAGTCCAGCCGCTGTTCCCACAGCAAAGGCCCCAGCGGGGAAAAGTCATGCTGGTCCTCACTGCCTCCGGGAACCCCTTCAAATGCCCCACACCTTTTGGACCTCTCTGTTTTCCTGTGGACTCCATCCTCAAAACTACCGTTTTTCACTCTCGGCAGCCTCCGGAGTAAAAAACGCAAACGTTCAGCCGCTGCTCCCACAGCAAAGGTCTCAGGGGGGAAAAGTCATGGTGGTCCTCACTGCCTCCAGGAACCCCTTCAAATGCCCCACACACTTGGGCCCTCTCTGCTTTCCTGTGGACTCCATCCTCAAAACCACCGTTTTTCACTCTCGGCAGCCACCGGAGCAAAAAACGGAAACGTCCAGCCGCTGCTCCCACAGCAAAGGCCCCAGCGGGGAAAAGTCATGCTGGTCCTCACTGCCTCCGGGAACCCCTTCAAATGCCCCACACCTTATGGACCTCTCTGCTTTCCTGTGCACTCCATCCTCAAAACCACCGTTTTTTACTCTCGGCAGACTCCAGATCAAAAAATGCAAACGTCCAGCCGCTGCTCCCACAGCAAAGGCCCAAGCGGGGAAAAGTCATGCTGGTCCTCACTGCCTCCGGGAACCCCTTCAAATGCCCCACACCTTTTGGACCTCTCTGCCTTCCTGTGGACTCCATCCTCAAAACCACCGTTATTAACCCTCGGTAGTCTCTGTAGCAAAAAACGCAAATGTCCAGCCGCTGCTCCCACAGCAAAGATACTAAGGAAGTAAAGTCATGCTGGTCCTCACTGCCTCCGGGAACCCCTTCAAATGCCCCACATACTTGGGCCCTCTCTGTTTTCCTGTGGACTCCATCCTCAAAACCACCGTTTTTCACTCTCGGCAGCCTCCGGAGCAAAAAACGCAAACGTCCAGCCGCTGCTCCCACAGCAAAGGCCCCAGCGGGGAAAAGTCATGCTGGTCCTCACTGCCTCCGGGAACCCCTTCAAATGCCCCACAACTTTAGACCTCTCTACTTTCCTGTGGACTCCATCCTCAAAACCACCGTTTTTTACTCTCGGCAGCCTCCGGAGCAAAAAACGCAAACGTCCAGCCGCTGCTCCCACAGCAAAGGTTCAAGGGGGGAAAAATCATGCTGGTCCTCACTGCCTCCGGGAACCCCTTCAAATGCCCCACAACTTTAGACCTCTCTGCTTTCCTGTGTACTTTATCCTCAAAACCACCGCTTTAAACCTCGGTAGTCTCTGTAGCAAAAAACGCAAACGTTCAGCCGCTGCTCCCACAGCAAAGGCCCCAGCGGGGAAAAGTCATGCTGGTCCTCACTGCATCCGGGAACCCCTTCATATGCCCCACACCTTTTGGACCTCTCTGCTTTCCTGTGGAATCCATCCTCAAAACCACCGTTTTTCACTCTCGGCAGCCTCCGGGGCAAAAAACGCAAACGTCCAGCCGCTGCTCCCACAGCAAAGGCCCCAGTGGGGAAAAGTCATGCTGGTCCTCACTGCCTCCGGGAACCCCTTCAAATGCCCCACGCACTTGGGCCCTCTCAGATTTCCTGTGGAATCCATCCTCAAAACCACCATTTTTAACCCTCGGTAGTCTCTGGAGCAAAAAACGCAAACGTCCAGCCGCTGCTCCCACAGCAAAAGCCCCAGCGGGGAAACGTCATGCTGGTCCTCACTGCCTCCGGGAACCCCTTCAAATGCCCCACACCTTTTGGATCTCTCTGCTTTCCTGTGGATTCTAACCTCCAAATCACTGTTTTTCACTCTCGGCAGCCTCCGGAGCAAAAAACGCAAACGTCCAGCCGCTGCTGTCACTGCAAATGTCTCGGGGGGAAAAGTCATGGTGGTCCTCACTGCCTCCGGGAACCCCTTCAAATGCCCCACACCTTTTGGACCTCTCTGCTTTCCTGTGGAATCCATCCTCAAAACCACCGTTTTTCACTCTCGGCAGCCTCCGGGGCAAAAAACGCAAACGTCCAGCCACTGCTCCCACAGCAAAGGCCCCAGTGGGGAAAAGTCATGCTGGTCCTCACTGCCTCCGGGAACCCCTTCAAATGCCCCACGCACTTGGGCCCTCTCTGCTTTCCTGTGGAATCCATCCTCAAAAGCACCATTTTTAACCCTCGGTAGTCTCTGGAGCAAAAAACGCAAACGTCCAGCCCTGCTCCCACAGCAAAGGCCCCAGCGGGTAAAAGTCATGCTAGTCCTCACTGCCTCCGTGAACCCCTTCAAATGCCCCACACCTTTTGGACCTCTCTGCTATCCTGTGGAATCCATCCTCAAAACCACCGTTTTTCACTCTCGGCAGCCTCCGAGGGAAAAAACGCAAACCTCCAGCCGCTGCTCTCACTGCAAATGTCTCGGGGGGAAAAGTCATGGTGGTCCTCACTGCCTCCGGGAACCCCTTCAAATGCCCCACACCTTTTGGAACTCTCTGTTTTCCTGTGGACTCCATCCTCAAAACCACCGTTTTTCACTCTCGGCAGCCTCCGGAGCAAAAAACGCAAACGTCCAGCCGCTGCTCTCACTGCAAATGTCTCGGGGGGAAAAGTCATGGTGGTCCTCACTGCCTCCGGGAACCCCTTCAAATGCCCCACACCTTTTGGACCTCTCTGCTTTCTTGTGGACTCCATCCTCAAAACCATTGTTTTTCACTCTCGGCAGCCTCCGGGGCAAAAATCGCAAACGTCCAGCCACTGCTCCCACAGCAAAGGCCCCAGCGGGGAAAAGTCATGCTGGTCCTCACTGCCTCCGGGAACCCCTTCAAATGCCCCACGCACTTGGGCCCTCTCTGCTTTCCTGTGGAATCCATCCTCAAAACCACCATTTTTAACCCTCGGTAGTCTCTGGAGCAAAAAACGCAAACGTCCAGCCGCTGCTCCCACAGCAAAAGCCCCAGCGGGGAAACGTCATGCTGGTCCTCACTGCCTCCGGGAACCCCTTCAAATGCTCCACACCTTTTGGATCTCTCTGCTTTCCTGTGGATTCTAACCACCAAATCACTGTTTTTCACTCTCGGCATTCTCCGGAGCAAAAAACGTAAATGTCCAGCCGCTGCTCCCACAGCTAATGTTCCAGGGGGGAAAAGTCATAGTGGTCCTCACTGCCTCTGGGAACCCCTTCAAATGCCCCACACCTTTTGGACCTCTCTGCTTTCCTGTGGAATCCATCCTCAAAACCACCGTTTTTCACTCTCGGCAGCCTCCTGAGCAAAAAACGCAAACGTACAGCCGCTGCTCCCACAGCAAAGGTTCCAGGGGGGAAAAGTCATGGTGGTCCTCACTGCATCCGGGAACCCCTTCAAATGCCTTATACCTTTTGGACCTCTCTGCTTTCCTGTGGACTCCATCCTCAAAATCAGTGTTTTTCACTCTCGGCAGCCTCCGGAGCAAAAAACGCAAATGTCCAGCCGCTGCTCCCACAGCAAAGGCCCCAGCAGGGAAAAGTCATGGTGGTCCTCACTGCCTCCACGAACCCCTTCATATGCCTCTCACCTTTTGGACCTCTCTGCTTTCATGTGGACTCTATCCTAAAAGTCACTGTTTTTCACTTTCGGCAGCCTCCGGAGCAAAAAACGCAAACGTCCAGCCGCTGCTCTCACTGCAAAGGTCTCGGGGGGAAAAGTCATGGTGGTCCTCACTGCCTCCGGGAACCCCTTCAAATGCCCCACACCTTTTGGACCTCTCTGCTTTCCTGTGGACTCCATCCTCAAAACCAGCGTTTTTCACTCTCGGCAGCCTCCAGAGCAAAAAACGCAAACGTCCAGCCGCTGCTCCCACAGCAAAAGATCCAAGGCGGAAAAGGCATGCTGGTCCTCACTGCCTCCGGGAACCCCTTCAAATGCCCCACACCTTTTGGACCTCTCTGCTTTCCTGTGGACTCCATCCTCAAAACCACCGTTTTGCACTCTCGGCAGCCTCCGGAGCAAAAAACGCAAACGTCCAGCCGCTGCTCCCACAGCAAAGGCCCCAGCAGGGAAAAGTCATGGTGGTCCTCACTGCCTCCACGAACGCCTTCATATGCCTCTCACCTTTTGGACCTCTCTGCTTTCATGTGGACTCTATCCTAAAAGTCACTGTTTTTCACTCTCGGCAGCCTCCGGAGCAAAAAACGCAAACGTCCAGCCGCTGCTCTCACTGCAAAGGTCTCGGGGGGAAAAGTCATGGTGGTCCTCACTGCCTCCGGGAACCCCTTCAAATGCCCCACACCTTTTGGACCTCTCTGCTTTCCTGTGGACTCCATCCTCAAAACCAGCGTTTTTCACTCTCGGCAGCCTCCAGAGCAAAAAACGCAAACGTCCAGCCGCTGCTCCCACAGCAAAGGCCCCAGCGGGGAAAAGTCATGCTGGTCCTCACTGCCTCCGGGAACCCCTTCAAATGAGCCACACCTTTTGGACCTCTCTGCTTTCCTGTGGTCTCTAACATCAAAATCAGTGTTTTTCACTCTCGGCATCCTCCGGAGCAAAAAAGGCAAACGCCCAGCCGCTGCTCCCACAGCAAAGGTACTAATGAAGTAAAGTCATGCTGGTCCTCACTTCCTCCTGGAACCCCTTCAAATGCCCCACACCTTTTGGACCTCTCTGCTTTCCTATGGACTCAATCATCAAAACCACCGTTTTTCACTCTCGGCAGCCTCCGGAGCAAAAAACGCAGATGTCCAGCCACTGCTCCCAAAGCAAAGGTTCCAGGGGGGAAAAGTCATGGTTGTCCTCACTGCATCCGCGAACCCCTTCATATGCCCCACACCTTTTGGACCTCACTGCTTTCCTGTGGACTCCATCCTCAAAACCACCGTTTTTTCCTCTCGGCAGCCTCCAGAGCAAAAAATGCAAACATCCAGCCGCTGCTCCCACAGTATAGATTTCAGGGGGGAACAGTCATGCTGGTCCTCACTGCCTCCGGGAACCCCTTCAAATGCCCCACACACTTGGGCCCTCTCTGCTTTCCTGTGGAATCCATCCTCAAAACCACCATTTTTAACCCTCGGTAGTCTCTGGAGCAAAAAACGCAAATGTCCAGCCGCTGCTCCCACAGCAAAGGCCCTAGCGGGGAAAAGTCATGCTGGTCCTCACTGCCTCCCCGAACCCCTTCAAATGCCCCAAACCTTTAGGAGCTCGCTGCTTTCCTGTGGAATCCATCCTCAAAACCACCGTTTTTCACTCTCGGCAGCCTCCGGAGCAAAAAACGCAGACGTCCAGCCGCTGCTCCCACAGCAAAGGCCCCAGCGGGCAAAAATCATACTGGTCCTCACTGCCTCCGGGAACCCCTTCAAATGCCCCACAACTTTAGACCTCTCTACTTTCCTGTGGACTCCATCCTCAAAACCACCGCTTTAACCCTCGGTAGTCTCTGTAGCAAAAAACGCAAACGTCCAGCCGCTGCTCCCACAGCAAAGATTCAAGCGGAGAAAAGTCATGCTGGTCCTCACTGCATCCAGGAACCCCTTCATATGCCCCACACTTTTTGGACCTCTCTGCGTTCCTGTGGACTCCATCCTCAAAACCACCGTTATTTACTCTCGGCAGCCTCCAGAGCAAAATATGCAACAATCCAGCCGCTGCTCCCACAGTAAACGTTTCAAGGGGGAAAAGTCATGCTGGTCCTCACTGCCTCCGGGAACCCCTTCAAATGCCCCACACCTTTTGGACCTCTCTGCTTTCCTGTGGACTCCATCCTCAAAACCACCGTTTTTCACTCTCGGCAGCCTCCGGAGCAAAAAACGCAAACGTCCAGCCGCTGCTCCCACAGCAAAGGTCTCAGGGGGAAAAGTCATGCTGGTCCTCACTGCCTCCCCGAACCCCTTCAAATGCCCCACACACTTGGGCCCTCTCTGTTTTCCTGTGGACTCCATCCTCAAAACGACCATTTTTAACCCTCGGTAGTCTCTGGAGCAAAAAACGCAAACGTCCAGCCGCTACTCCCACAGCAAAGGCCCCAGCGGGTAAAAGTCATGCTGGTCCTCACTGCCTCCGGGAACCCCTTCAAATGCCTTACACCTTTGGGATCTCTTTGCTTTCCTGTGGACTCCATCCTCAAAACCACCGTTTTTCACTCTCGGCAGCCTCCGGAGCAAAAAACGCAAACGTTCAGCACTGCTCCCACAGCAAAGGCCCCAGTGGGGAAAAGTCATGCTGGTCCTCACTGCCTCCGGGAACCCCTTCAAATGCCCCACACCTTTTGGACGTCTCTGCTTTCCTGTGCATTCTAACCTCCAAATCACTGTTTTTCACTCTCGGCATCCTCCAGAGCAAAAAACGCAAACGTCCAGCCGCTGCTCCCACAGCAAAGGAGCCAGGGGGGAAAAGTCATGGTGGTCCTCACTGCCTTCGGGAACCCCTTCAAATGCCCTACACACTTGGGCCCTCTCTGCTTCCCTTTGGACTCCATCCTCAAAACCACCGTTTTTCACTCTCGGCAGCCTCCGCAGCAAAAAACGAAAACGTCCAGCCGCTGCTCCCAAAGCAAAAGTTCCAGGGGGCAAAAGTACTGCTGGTCCTCACTGCCTCCGGGAACCCCTTCAAATGCCCCACACCTTTTGGACCTCTCTGCTTTCCTGTGGACTCCATCCTCAAAACCACGGTTTTTCACTCTCGGCAGCCTCCGGGGCAAAAAACGCAAACGTCCAGCCACTGCTCCCACAGCAAAGGCCCCAGTGGGGAAAAGTCATGCTGGTCCTCACTGCCTGCGGGAACCCCTTCAAATGCCCCACGCACTTGGGCCCTCTCTGCTTTCCTGTGGAATCCATCCTCAAAACCACCATTTTTAACCCTCGGTAGTCTCTGGAGCAAAAAACGCAAACGTCCAGTCCTGCTCCCACAGCAAAGGCCCCAGCGGGGAAAAGTCATTCTGGTCCTCACTGACTCCAGGAACCCCTTCAAATGCCCCACACCTTTTGGACCTCTCTGCTTTCCTGTGGACTCCATCCTTAAAACCACCGTTTTTCACTCTCGGCAGCCTCTGGAGCAAAAAACGCAAACGTCCAGCCGCTGGTCCCACAGCAAAGGCCCCAGCGGGGAAAAGTCATGCTGGTCCTCACTGCCTCCGGGAACCCCTTCAAATGCCCCACACCTTTTGGACCTCTCTGCTTTCCTGTGGACTCCATCCTCAAAACCACTTTTTTTCACGATTGGCAGCCTCCGGAGCAAAAAACGCAAACGTCCAGCCGCTGCTCCCACAGCAAAGGTTCAAGCGGAGAAAAGTCATGCTGGCCCTCACTGCCTCCGGGAACCCCTTCAAATGCCCCACACCTTTTGGTCCTCTCTGCTTTCCTGTGGACTCCATCCTCAAAACCACCGTTTTTAATCCTCGGTAGTCTCTGTAGTAAAAAACGCAAACATCCAGCCGCTGCTCCCACAGCAAAGGTTCCAAGGCGGAAAAGTCATGCTGGTCCTCACTGCCTCCGGGAACCCCTTCAAATGCCCCACACCTTTTGGACCTCTCTGCTTTCCTGTGGACTCCATCCTCAAAACCACCGTTTTTCACTCTCGGCAGCCTCCGGAGCAAAAAACGCAAACGTCCAGCCGCTGCTCCCACAGCAAAGGCCCCAGCGGGGAAAAGTCATGGTGGTCCTCACTGCCTCCGGGAACCCCTTCAAATGCCCCACACCTTTTGGACCTCTCTGCTTTCCTGTGGACTCCATCCTCAAAACCACTATTTTTCACTCTCGACATCTTCAGGAGCAAAAAACGCAAACGTCCAGCCGCTGCTCCCACAGCAAAGGCCCCAGCGGGGAAAAGTCATGCTGGTCCTCACTGCCTCCGGGAACCCCTTCAAATGCCCCACACCTTTTAGACCTCTCTGCTTTCCTGTGGACTCCATCCTCAAAACCATTGTTTTTCACTCTCGGCATCCTCCGGAGCAAAAAACGCAAATGTCCAGCCGCTGCTCCCACAGCAAAGGTTCCAAGGCGGAAAAGTCATGCTGGTCCTCACTGCCTCCGGGAACCCCTTCAAATGCCCCACACCTTTTGGACCAATCTGCTTTCCTGTGGAATCCATTCTCAAAACCACCGTTTTTAACCCTCTGTAGTCTCTGTAGCAAAAAACGCAAACGTCCAGCCGCTGCTCCCACAGCAAAGGTTCCAAGGCGGAAAAGTCATGCTGGTCCTCACTGCCTCCGGGAACCCCTTCAAATGCCCCACACCTTTTGGACCTCTCTGCTTTCCTGTGGACTCCATCCTCAAAACCACTGTTAATAACCCTCGTTAGTCTCTGTAGCAAAAAACGCAAATGTCCAGCCGCTGCTCCCACAGCAAAGGCCCCAGCGGGGAAAAGTCATGCTGGTCCTCACTGCCTCTGCGAACCCCTTCAAATGCCCCACACCTTTTGGACCTCTCTGCTTTCCTGTGGAATCCATCCTCAAAACCACCGTTTTTAACGCTCGGTAGTCTCTGTAGCAAAAAACGCAAACGTCCAGCCGCTGCTCCCACAGCAAAGGTCTCAGGGGGGAAAAGTCATGCTGGTCCTCACTGCCTCCAGGAACCCTTTCAAATGCCCCACACAGTTGGGCCCTCTCTGCTTTCCTGTGGACTCTAGCCTCAAAACCACCGTTTTTAGCCCACGGCAGCTTCTAAAGCAAAAAACACAAACGTCCAGTTGCTGCTCCCACAGCAAAGGTCTCAGGGGGGAAAAGTCATGCTGGTCCTCACTGCCTCCAGGAACCCTTTCAAATGCCCCACACACTTGGGCCCTCTCTGCTTTCCTGTGGACTCCATCCTCAAAACCACCGTTTTTCACTCTCGGCAGCCTCCGGAGCAAAAATCTAAAATGTCCAGCCGCTGCTCCCACAGCAAAGGCCCCAGCGGGGAAAAGTCATGCTGGTCCTCACTGCCTCCGGGAACCTCTTCAAATGCCACACACCTTTTGGACCTCTCTGCTTTCCCGTGGAATCCATCCTCAAAACCACCGTTTTTCACTCTCAGCAGCCTCCGGAGCAAAAAACGCAAACATCCAGCTGCTGCTCCCAAAGCAAAGGTTCCAGCGGGGAAAAATCATGCTGTTCCTCACTGCCTCCGGGAACGCCTTTAAATGCCCCACACCTTTTGGACCTCTCTGCTTTCCTGTGGACTCCATCCTCAAAACCACCGTTTTTCACTCTCGGCAGCCTCCGGAGCAAAAAACGCAAACGTCCAGCCGCTGCTCCCACAGCAAAGGCCCCAGCGGGGAAAAGTCATGCTGGTCCTCACTGCCTCCGGGAACCCCTTCAAATGCCCCACACCTTTTGGACCTCTCTGCTTTCCTGTGGACTCCATCCTCAAAACCACTGTTTTTCACTCTCGACATCTTCAGGAGCAAAAAACGCAATTGTCCAGCTGCTGGTCCCACAGCAAAGGCCCCAGCGGGGAAAAGTCATCTGGTCCTCACTGCCTCCGGGAACCCCTTCAAATGCCCCACACCTTTTAGACCTCTCTGCTTTCCTGTGGACTCCATCCTCAAAACCACCGCTTTTCACTCTCGGCAGCCTCCGGAGCAAAAAACGTAAACGTCCAGCCGCTGCTCCCACAGCAAAGGAGCCAGAGGCGAAAAGTCATGCTGGTCCTCACTGCCTCCGGGAACCCCTTCAAATGCCCCACACCTTTTGGACCTCTCTGCTTTCCTGTGGAATCCATTCTCAAAACCACCGTTTTTAACCCTCTGTAGTCTCTGTAGGAAAAAACGCAAACGTCCAGCCGCTGCTCCCACAGCAAAGGTTCCAAGGCGGAAAAGTCATGCTGGTCCTCACTGCCTCTGGGAACCCCTTCAAATGCCCCACACCTTTTGGACCTCTCTGCTTTCCTGTGGAATCTAACTTCAAAATCACTGTTTTTAACTCTCAGCAGCCTCTAAAGCAAAAAACGCAAACGTCCAGCCGCTGCTTCCACAGCAAAGGTCTCAGGGGGGAAATGTCATGCTGGTCCTCACTGCCTCTGGAAACCCCTTCAAATGCCCCACACCTTTTGGACCTCTCTGCTTTTCTGTGGACTCCATCCTCAAAATCACTGTTTTTCACTCTCAGCAGCCTCTAAAGCAAAAAACGCAAACGTCCAGCCGCTGCTCCCACAGCAAAGGTTCCAAGGCGGAAAAGTCATGCTGGTCCTCACTGCCTCCGGGAACCCCTTCAAATGCCCCACACCTTTTGGACGTCTCTGTTATCCTGTGGACTCCATCCTCAAAACCACTGTTAATAACCCTCAGTAGTCTCTGTAGCAAAAAACGCAAATGTCCAGCCGCTGCTCCCACAGCAAAGGCCCCAGCGGGGAAAAGTCATGCTGGTCCTCACTGCCTCCGGGAACCCCTTCAAATGCCCCACACCTTTTGGACCTCTCTGCTTTCCTGTGGAATCCATCCTCAAAACCACCGTTTTTAACCCTCGGTAGTCTCTGTAGCAAAAAACGCAAACGTCCAGCCGCTGCTCCCACAGCAAAGGTCTCAGGGGGGAAAAGTCATGCTGGTCCTCACTGCCTCCAGGAACCCTTTCAAATGCCCCACACACTTGGGCCCTCTCTGTTTTCCTGTGGACTTTAGCCTCAAAACCACCGTTTTTCACTCTCGGCAGCCTCCGGAGCAAAAAACGCAAACGTCCAGCCGCTGCTCCCAAAGCAAAGGTTCCAGCGGGGAAAAATCATGCTGGACCTCACTGCCTCCGGGAACCCCTTCAAATGCCCCACACCTTTTGGACCTCTCTGCTTTCCTGTGGACTCCATCCTCAAAACCACCGTTTTTCACTCTCGGCAGCCTCCGGAGCAAAAAACGCAAACGTCCAGCCGCTGCTCCCACAGCAAAGGCCCCAGCGGGGAAAAGTCATGCTGGTCCTCACTGCCTCTGGGAACCCCTTCAAATGCCCCACACCTTTTGGAACTCTCTGCTTTCCTGTGGACTCCATCCTCAAAACCATTGTTTTTCACTCTCGGCATCCTCCGGAGCAAAAAACGCAAATGTCCAGCCGCTGCTCCCACAGCAAAGGAGCCAGAGGGGAAAAGTCATGCTGGTCCTCACTGCCTCCGGGAACCCCTTCAAATGCCCCACACCTTTTGGACCAATCTGCTTTCCTGTGGAATCCATTCTCAAAACCACCGTTTTTAACCCTCTGTAGTCTCTGTAGCAAAAAACGCAAACGTCCAGCCGCTGCTCCCACAGCAAAGGTTCCAAGGCGGAAAAGTCATGCTGGTCCTCACTGCCTCCGGGAACCCCTTCAAATGCCCCACACCTTTTGGACCTCTCTGCTTTCCTGTGGACTCCATCCTCAAAACCACTGTTAATAACCCTCGTTAGTCTCTGTAGCAAAAAACGCAAATGTCCAGCCGCTGCTCCCACAGCAAAGGCCCCAGCGGGGAAAAGTCATGCTGGTCCTCACTGCCTCTGCGAACCCCTTCAAATGCCCCACACCTTTTGGACCTCTCTGCTTTCCTGTGGAATCCATCCTCAAAACCACCGTTTTTAACGCTCGGTAGTCTCTGTAGCAAAAAACGCAAACGTCCAGCCGCTGCTCCCACAGCAAAGGTCTCAGGGGGAAAAGTCATGCTGGTCCTCACTGCCTCCAGGAACCCTTTCAAATGCCCCACACAGTTGGGCCCTCTCTGCTTTCCTGTGGACTCTAGCCTCAAAACCACCGTTTTTAGCCCACGGCAGCCTCTAAAGCAAAAAACACAAACGTCCAGTTGCTGCTCCCACAGCAAAGGTCTCAGGGGGGAAAAGTCATGCTGGTCCTCACTGCCTCCAGGAACCCTTTCAAATGCCCCACACACTTGGGCCCTCTCTGCTTTCCTGTGGACTCCATCCTCAAAACCACCGTTTTTCACTCTCGGCAGCCTCCGGAGCAAAAATCTAAAATGTCCAGCCGCTGCTCCCACAGCAAAGGCCCCAGCGGGGAAAAGTCATGCTGGTCCTCACTGCCTCCGGGAACCTCTTCAAATGCCACACACCTTTTGGACCTCTCTGCTTTCCGGTGGAATCCATCCTCAAAACCACAGTTTTTCACTCTCAGCAGCCTCCGGAGCAAAAAACGCAAACGTCCAGCTGCTGCTCCCAAAGCAAAGGTTCCAGCGGGGAAAAATCATGCTGTTCCTCACTGCCTCCGGGAACGCCTTTAAATGCCCCACACCTTTTGGACCTCTCTGCTTTCCTGTGGACTCCATCCTCAAAACCACCGTTTTTCACTCTCGGCAGCCTCCGGAGCAAAAAACGCAAACGTCCAGCCGCTGCTCCCACAGCAAAGGCCCCAGCGGGGAAAAGTCATCTGGTCCTCACTGCCTCCGGGAACCCCTTCAAATGCCCCACACCTTTTAGACCTCTCTGCTTTCCTGTGGACTCCATCCTCAAAACCACCGCTTTTCACTCTCGGCAGCCTCCGGAGCAAAAAACGTAAACGTCCAGCCGCTGCTCCCACAGCAAAGGAGCCAGAGGCGAAAAGTCATGCTGGTCCTCACTGCCTCCGGAAACCCCTTCAAATGCCCCACACCTTTTGGACCTCTCTGCTTTCCTGTGGAATCCATTTTCAAAACCACCGTTTTTAACCCTCTGTAGTCTCTGTAGGAAAAAACGCAAACGTCCAGCCGCTGCTCCCACAGCAAAGGTTCCAAGGCGGAAAAGTCATGCTGGTCCTCACTGCCTCTGGAAACCCCTTCAAATGCCCCACACCTTTTGGACCTCTCTGCTTTTCTGTGGACTCCATCCTCAAAATCACTGTTTTTCACTCTCAGCAGCCTCTAAAGCAAAAAACGCAAACGTCCAGCCGCTGCTCCCACAGCAAAGGTTCCAAGGCGGAAAAGTCATGCTGGTCCTCACTGCCTCCGGGAACCCCTTCAAATGCCCCACACCTTTTTGACCTCTCTGTTTTCCTGTGGACTCCATCTTCAAAACCACCGTTTTTCATTCTCGGCTGCCTCCGGGGCAAAAAACGCAAACGTCCAGCCGCTGCTCCCACAGCAAAGGCCCCAGCGGGAAAAAGTCATGCTGGTCCTCACTGCCTCCGGGAACCCCTTCAAATGCCCCACACCTTTTGGACGTCTCTGTTATCCTGTGGACTCCATCCTCAAAACCACTGTTAATAACCGTCGGTAGTCTCTGTAGCAAAAAACTCAAATGTCCAGCCGCTGCTCCCACAGCAAAGGCCCCAGCGGGGAAAAGTCATGCTGGTCCTCACTGCCTCCGGGAACCCCTTCAAATGCCCCACACCTTTTGGACCTCTCTGCTTTCCTGTGGAATCCATCCTCAAAACCACCGTTTTTAACCCTCGGTAGTCTCTGTAGCAAAAAACGCAAACGTCCAGCCGCTGCTCCCACAGCAAAGGTCTCAGGGGGGAAAAGTCATGCTGGTCCTCACTGCCTCCAGGAACCCTTTCAAATGCCCCACACACTTGGGCCCTCTCTGTTTTCCTGTGGACTTTAGCCTCAAAACCACCGTTTTTCACTCTCAGCAGCCTCCGGAGCAAAAAACGCAAACGTCCAGCCGCTGCTCCCAAAGCAAAGGTTCCAGCGGGGAAAAATCATGCTGGACCTCACTGCCTCCGGGAACCCCTTCAAATGCCCCACACCTTTTGGACCTCTCTGCTTTCCTGTGGACTCCATCCTCAAAACCACCGTTTTTCACTCTCGGCAGCCTCCGGAGCAAAAAACGCAAACGTCCAGCCGCTGCTCCCACAGCAAAGGCCCCAGCGGGGAAAAGTCATGCTGGTCCTCACTGCCTCTGGGAACCCCTTCAAATGCCCCACACCTTTTGGAACTCTCTGCTTTCCTGTGGACTCCATCCTCAAAACCATTGTTTTTCACTCTCGGCATCCTCCGGAGCAAAAAACGCAAATGTCCAGCCGCTGCTCCCACAGCAAAGGAGCCAGAGGGGAAAAGTCATGCTGGTCCTCACTGCCTCCGGGAACCCCTTCAAATGCCCCACACCTTTTGGACCAATCTGCTTTCCTGTGGAATCCATTCTCAAAACCACCGTTTTTAACCCTCTGTAGTCTCTGTAGCAAAAAACGCAAACGTCCAGCCGCTGCTCCCACAGCAAAGGTTCCAAGGCGGAAAAGTCATGCTGGTCCTCACTGCCTCCGGGAACCCCTTCAAATGCCCCACACCTTTTGGACCTCTCTGCTTTCCTGTGGACTCCATCCTCAAAACCACTGTTAATAACCCTCGTTAGTCTCTGTAGCAAAAAACGCAAATGTCCAGCCGCTGCTCCCACAGCAAAGGCCCCAGCGGGGAAAAGTCATGCTGGTCCTCACTGCCTCTGCGAACCCCTTCAAATGCCCCACACCTTTTGGACCTCTCTGCTTTCCTGTGGAATCCATCCTCAAAACCACCGTTTTTAACGCTCGGTAGTCTCTGTAGCAAAAAACGCAAACGTCCAGCCGCTGCTCCCACAGCAAAGGTCTCAGGGGGGAAAAGTCATGCTGGTCCTCACTGCCTCCAGGAACCCTTTCAAATGCCCCACACAGTTGGGCCCTCTCTGCTTTCCTGTGGACTCTAGCCTCAAAACCACCGTTTTTAGCCCACGGCAGCCTCTAAAGCAAAAAACACAAACGTCCAGTTGCTGCTCCCACAGCAAAGGTCTCAGGGGGGAAAAGTCATGCTGGTCCTCACTGCCTCCAGGAACCCTTTCAAATGCCCCACACACTTGGGCCCTCTCTGCTTTCCTGTGGACTCCATCCTCAAAACCACCGTTTTTCACTCTCGGCAGCCTCCGGAGCAAAAATCTAAAATGTCCAGCCGCTGCTCCCACAGCAAAGGCCCCAGCGGGGAAAAGTCATGCTGGTCCTCACTGCCTCCGGGAACCTCTTCAAATGCCACACACCTTTTGGACCTCTCTGCTTTCCGGTGGAATCCATCCTCAAAACCACCGTTTTTCACTCTCAGCAGCCTCCGGAGCAAAAAACGCAAACGTCCAGCTGCTGCTCCCAAAGCAAAGGTTCCAGCGGGGAAAAATCATGCTGTTCCTCACTGCCTCCGGGAACGCCTTTAAATGCCCCACACCTTTTGGACCTCTCTGCTTTCCTGTGGACTCCATCCTCAAAACCACCGTTTTTCACTCTCGGCAGCCTCCGGAGCAAAAAACGCAAACGTCCAGCCGCTGCTCCCACAGCAAAGGCCCCAGCGGGGAAAAGTCATCTGGTCCTCACTGCCTCCGGGAACCCCTTCAAATGCCCCACACCTTTTAGACCTCTCTGCTTTCCTGTGGACTCCATCCTCAAAACCACCGCTTTTCACTCTCGGCAGCCTCCGGAGCAAAAAACGTAAACGTCCAGCCGCTGCTCCCACAGCAAAGGAGCCAGAGGCGAAAAGTCATGCTGGTCCTCACTGCCTCCGGAAACCCCTTCAAATGCCCCACACCTTTTGGACCTCTCTGCTTTCCTGTGGAATCCATTTTCAAAACCACCGTTTTTAACCCTCTGTAGTCTCTGTAGGAAAAAACGCAAACGTCCAGCCGCTGCTCCCACAGCAAAGGTTCCAAGGCGGAAAAGTCATGCTGGTCCTCACTGCCTCTGGAAACCCCTTCAAATGCCCCACACCTTTTGGACCTCTCTGCTTTTCTGTGGACTCCATCCTCAAAATCACTGTTTTTCACTCTCAGCAGCCTCTAAAGCAAAAAACGCAAACGTCCAGCCGCTGCTCCCACAGCAAAGGTTCCAAGGCGGAAAAGTCATGCTGGTCCTCACTGCCTCCGGGAACCCCTTCAAATGCCCCACACCTTTTTGACCTCTCTGTTTTCCTGTGGACTCCATCTTCAAAACCACCGTTTTTCATTCTCGGCTGCCTCCGGGGCAAAAAACGCAAACGTCCAGCCGCTGCTCCCACAGCAAAGGCCCCAGCGGGAAAAAGTCATGCTGGTCCTCACTGCCTCCGGGAACCCCTTCAAATGCCCCACACCTTTTGGACGTCTCTGTTATCCTGTGGACTCCATCCTCAAAACCACTGTTAATAACCGTCGGTAGTCTCTGTAGCAAAAAACTCAAATGTCCAGCCGCTGCTCCCACAGCAAAGGCCCCAGCGGGGAAAAGTCATGCTGGTCCTCACTGCCTCCGGGAACCCCTTCAAATGCCCCACACCTTTTGGACCTCTCTGCTTTCCTGTGGAATCCATCCTCAAAACCACCGTTTTTAACCCTCGGTAGTCTCTGTAGCAAAAAACGCAAACGTCCAGCCGCTGCTCCCACAGCAAAGGTCTCAGGGGGGAAAAGTCATGCTGGTCCTCACTGCCTCCAGGAACCCTTTCAAATGCCCCACACACTTGGGCCCTCTCTGTTTTCCTGTGGACTTTAGCCTCAAAACCACCGTTTTTCACTCTCAGCAGCCTCCGGAGCAAAAAACGCAAACGTCCAGCCGCTGCTCCCAAAGCAAAGGTTCCAGCGGGGAAAAATCATGCTGGACCTCACTGCCTCCGGGAACCCCTTCAAATGCCCCACACCTTTTGGACCTCTCTGCTTTCCTGTGGACTCCATCCTCAAAACCACCGTTTTTCACTCTCGGCATCCTCCGGAGCAAAAAAAGCAAACGTCCAGCCGCTGCTCCCACAGCAAAGGCCCCAGCGGGGAAAAGTCATGCTGGTCCTCACTGCCTCCAGGAAACCCTTCAAATGCCCCACACCTTTTGGACCTCTCGGCTTTCCTGTGGACTCCATCCTCAAAACCACTGTTTTTCACTCTCGACATCTTCAGGATCAAAAAACGCAAACGTCCAGCCGCTGCTCCCACAGCAAAGGCCCCAGCGGGGAAAAGTCATGCTGGTCCTCACTGCCTCCGGGAACCCCTTCAAATGCCCCACACCTTTTGGACCTCTCTGCTTTCCTGTGGACTCCATCCTCAAAACCACTGTTAATAACCCTCGTTAGTCTCTGTAGCAAAAAACGCAAATGTCCAGCCGCTGCTCCCACAGCAAAGGCCCCAGCGGGGAAAAGTCATGCTGGTCCTCACTGCCTCTGCGAACCCCTTCAAATGCCCCACACCTTTTGGACCTCTCTGCTTTCCTGTGGAATCCATCCTCAAAACCACCGTTTTTAACGCTCGGTAGTCTCTGTAGCAAAAAACGCAAACGTCCAGCCGCTGCTCCCACAGCAAAGGTCTCAGGGGGGAAAAGTCATGCTGGTCCTCACTGCCTCCAGGAACCCTTTCAAATGCCCCACACAGTTGGGCCCTCTCTGCTTTCCTGTGGACTCTAGCCTCAAAACCACCGTTTTTAGCCCACGGCAGCCTCTAAAGCAAAAAACACAAACGTCCAGTTGCTGCTCCCACAGCAAAGGTCTCAGGGGGGAAAAGTCATGCTGGTCCTCACTGCCTCCAGGAACCCTTTCAAATGCCCCACACACTTGGGCCCTCTCTGCTTTCCTGTGGACTCCATCCTCAAAACCACCGTTTTTCACTCTCGGCAGCCTCCGGAGCAAAAATCTAAAATGTCCAGCCGCTGCTCCCACAGCAAAGGCCCCAGCGGGGAAAAGTCATGCTGGTCCTCACTGCCTCCGGGAACCTCTTCAAATGCCACACACCTTTTGGACCTCTCTGCTTTCCGGTGGAATCCATCCTCAAAACCACAGTTTTTCACTCTCAGCAGCCTCCGGAGCAAAAAACGCAAACGTCCAGCTGCTGCTCCCAAAGCAAAGGTTCCAGCGGGGAAAAATCATGCTGTTCCTCACTGCCTCCGGGAACGCCTTTAAATGCCCCACACCTTTTGGACCTCTCTGCTTTCCTGTGGAATCCATCCTCAAAACCACCGTTTTTCACTCTCGGCAGCCTCCGGAGCAAAAAACGCAAACGTCCAGCCGCTGCTCCCACAGCAAAGGCCCCAGCGGGGAAAAGTCATCTGGTCCTCACTGCCTCCGGGAACCCCTTCAAATGCCCCACACCTTTTAGACCTCTCTGCTTTCCTGTGGACTCCATCCTCAAAACCACCGCTTTTCACTCTCGGCAGCCTCCGGAGCAAAAAACGTAAACGTCCAGCCGCTGCTCCCACAGCAAAGGAGCCAGAGGCGAAAAGTCATGCTGGTCCTCACTGCCTCCGGAAACCCCTTCAAATGCCCCACACCTTTTGGACCTCTCTGCTTTCCTGTGGAATCCATTTTCAAAACCACCGTTTTTAACCCTCTGTAGTCTCTGTAGGAAAAAACGCAAACGTCCAGCCGCTGCTCCCACAGCAAAGGTTCCAAGGCGGAAAAGTCATGCTGGTCCTCACTGCCTCTGGAAACCCCTTCAAATGCCCCACACCTTTTGGACCTCTCTGCTTTTCTGTGGACTCCATCCTCAAAATCACTGTTTTTCACTCTCAGCAGCCTCTAAAGCAAAAAACGCAAACGTCCAGCCGCTGCTCCCACAGCAAAGGTTCCAAGGCGGAAAAGTCATGCTGGTCCTCACTGCCTCCGGGAACCCCTTCAAATGCCCCACACCTTTTTGACCTCTCTGTTTTCCTGTGGACTCCATCTTCAAAACCACCGTTTTTCATTCTCGGCTGCCTCCGGGGCAAAAAACGCAAACGTCCAGCCGCTGCTCCCACAGCAAAGGCCCCAGCGGGAAAAAGTCATGCTGGTCCTCACTGCCTCCGGGAACCCCTTCAAATGCCCCACACCTTTTGGACGTCTCTGTTATCCTGTGGACTCCATCCTCAAAACCACTGTTAATAACCGTCGGTAGTCTCTGTAGCAAAAAACTCAAATGTCCAGCCGCTGCTCCCACAGCAAAGGCCCCAGCGGGGAAAAGTCATGCTGGTCCTCACTGCCTCCGGGAACCCCTTCAAATGCCCCACACCTTTTGGACCTCTCTGCTTTCCTGTGGAATCCATCCTCAAAACCACCGTTTTTAACCCTCGGTAGTCTCTGTAGCAAAAAACGCAAACGTCCAGCCGCTGCTCCCACAGCAAAGGTCTCAGGGGGGAAAAGTCATGCTGGTCCTCACTGCCTCCAGGAACCCTTTCAAATGCCCCACACACTTGGGCCCTCTCTGTTTTCCTGTGGACTTTAGCCTCAAAACCACCGTTTTTCACTCTCAGCAGCCTCCGGAGCAAAAAACGCAAACGTCCAGCCGCTGCTCCCAAAGCAAAGGTTCCAGCGGGGAAAAATCATGCTGGACCTCACTGCCTCCGGGAACCCCTTCAAATGCCCCACACCTTTTGGACCTCTCTGCTTTCCTGTGGACTCCATCCTCAAAACCACCGTTTTTCACTCTCGGCAGCCTCCGGAGCAAAAAACGCAAACGTCCAGCCGCTGCTCCCACAGCAAAGGCCCCAGCGGGGAAAAGTCATGCTGGTCCTCACTGCCTCTGGGAACCCCTTCAAATGCCCCACACCTTTTGGAACTCTCTGCTTTCCTGTGGACTCCATCCTCAAAACCATTGTTTTTCACTCTCGGCATCCTCCGGAGCAAAAAACGCAAATGTCCAGCCGCTGCTCCCACAGCAAAGGAGCCAGAGGGGAAAAGTCATGCTGGTCCTCACTGCCTCCGGGAACCCCTTCAAATGCCCCACACCTTTTGGACCAATCTGCTTTCCTGTGGAATCCATTCTCAAAACCACCGTTTTTAACCCTCTGTAGTCTCTGTAGCAAAAAACGCAAACGTCCAGCCGCTGCTCCCACAGCAAAGGTTCCAAGGCGGAAAAGTCATGCTGGTCCTCACTGCCTCCGGGAACCCCTTCAAATGCCCCACACCTTTTGGACCTCTCTGCTTTCCTGTGGACTCCATCCTCAAAACCACTGTTAATAACCCTCGTTAGTCTCTGTAGCAAAAAACGCAAATGTCCAGCCGCTGCTCCCACAGCAAAGGCCCCAGCGGGGAAAAGTCATGCTGGTCCTCACTGCCTCTGCGAACCCCTTCAAATGCCCCACACCTTTTGGACCTCTCTGCTTTCCTGTGGAATCCATCCTCAAAACCACCGTTTTTAACGCTCGGTAGTCTCTGTAGCAAAAAACGCAAACGTCCAGCCGCTGCTCCCACAGCAAAGGTCTCAGGGGGGAAAAGTCATGCTGGTCCTCACTGCCTCCAGGAACCCTTTCAAATGCCCCACACAGTTGGGCCCTCTCTGCTTTCCTGTGGACTCTAGCCTCAAAACCACCGTTTTTAGCCCACGGCAGCCTCTAAAGCAAAAAACACAAACGTCCAGTTGCTGCTCCCACAGCAAAGGTCTCAGGGGGGAAAAGTCATGCTGGTCCTCACTGCCTCCAGGAACCCTTTCAAATGCCCCACACACTTGGGCCCTCTCTGCTTTCCTGTGGACTCCATCCTCAAAACCACCGTTTTTCACTCTCGGCAGCCTCCGGAGCAAAAATCTAAAATGTCCAGCCGCTGCTCCCACAGCAAAGGCCCCAGCGGGGAAAAGTCATGCTGGTCCTCACTGCCTCCGGGAACCTCTTCAAATGCCACACACCTTTTGGACCTCTCTGCTTTCCGGTGGAATCCATCCTCAAAACCACCGTTTTTCACTCTCAGCAGCCTCCGGAGCAAAAAACGCAAACGTCCAGCTGCTGCTCCCAAAGCAAAGGTTCCAGCGGGGAAAAATCATGCTGTTCCTCACTGCCTCCGGGAACGCCTTTAAATGCCCCACACCTTTTGGACCTCTCTGCTTTCCTGTGGACTCCATCCTCAAAACCACCGTTTTTCACTCTCGGCAGCCTCCGGAGCAAAAAACGCAAACGTCCAGCCGCTGCTCCCACAGCAAAGGCCCCAGCGGGGAAAAGTCATCTGGTCCTCACTGCCTCCGGGAACCCCTTCAAATGCCCCACACCTTTTAGACCTCTCTGCTTTCCTGTGGACTCCATCCTCAAAACCACCGCTTTTCACTCTCGGCAGCCTCCGGAGCAAAAAACGTAAACGTCCAGCCGCTGCTCCCACAGCAAAGGAGCCAGAGGCGAAAAGTCATGCTGGTCCTCACTGCCTCCGGAAACCCCTTCAAATGCCCCACACCTTTTGGACCTCTCTGCTTTCCTGTGGAATCCATTTTCAAAACCACCGTTTTTAACCCTCTGTAGTCTCTGTAGGAAAAAACGCAAACGTCCAGCCGCTGCTCCCACAGCAAAGGTTCCAAGGCGGAAAAGTCATGCTGGTCCTCACTGCCTCTGGAAACCCCTTCAAATGCCCCACACCTTTTGGACCTCTCTGCTTTTCTGTGGACTCCATCCTCAAAATCACTGTTTTTCACTCTCAGCAGCCTCTAAAGCAAAAAACGCAAACGTCCAGCCGCTGCTCCCACAGCAAAGGTTCCAAGGCGGAAAAGTCATGCTGGTCCTCACTGCCTCCGGGAACCCCTTCAAATGCCCCACACCTTTTTGATCTCTCTGTTTTCCTGTGGACTCCATCTTCAAAACCACCGTTTTTCATTCTCGGCTGCCTCCGGGGCAAAAAACGCAAACGTCCAGCCGCTGCTCCCACAGCAAAGGCCCCAGCGGGAAAAAGTCATGCTGGTCCTCACTGCCTCCGGGAACCCCTTCAAATGCCCCACACCTTTTGGACGTCTCTGTTATCCTGTGGACTCCATCCTCAAAACCACTGTTAATAACCGTCGGTAGTCTCTGTAGCAAAAAACTCAAATGTCCAGCCGCTGCTCCCACAGCAAAGGCCCCAGCGGGGAAAAGTCATGCTGGTCCTCACTGCCTCCGGGAACCCCTTCAAATGCCCCACACCTTTTGGACCTCTCTGCTTTCCTGTGGAATCCATCCTCAAAACCACCGTTTTTAACCCTCGGTAGTCTCTGTAGCAAAAAACGCAAACGTCCAGCCGCTGCTCCCACAGCAAAGGTCTCAGGGGGGAAAAGTCATGCTGGTCCTCACTGCCTCCAGGAACCCTTTCAAATGCCCCACACACTTGGGCCCTCTCTGTTTTCCTGTGGACTTTAGCCTCAAAACCACCGTTTTTCACTCTCAGCAGCCTCCGGAGCAAAAAACGCAAACGTCCAGCCGCTGCTCCCAAAGCAAAGGTTCCAGCGGGGAAAAATCATGCTGGACCTCACTGCCTCCGGGAACCCCTTCAAATGCCCCACACCTTTTGGACCTCTCTGCTTTCCTGTGGACTCCATCCTCAAAACCACCGTTTTTCACTCTCGGCATCCTCCGGAGCAAAAAAAGCAAACGTCCAGCCGCTGCTCCCACAGCAAAGGCCCCAGCGGGGAAAAGTCATGCTGGTCCTCACTGCCTCCAGGAAACCCTTCAAATGCCCCACACCTTTTGGACCTCTCGGCTTTCCTGTGGACTCCATCCTCAAAACCACTGTTTTTCACTCTCGACATCTTCAGGAGCAAAAAACGCAAACGTCCAGCCGCTGCTCCCACAGCAAAGGCCCCAGCGGGGAAAAGTCATGCTGGTCCTCACTGCCTCCGGGAACCCCTTCAAATGCCCCACACCTTTTGGACCTCTCTGCTTTCCTGTGGACTCCATCCTCAAATCGCTGTTTTTCACTCTCAGCAGCCTCCGGAGCAAATAACGCAAACGTCCAGCCGCTGCTCCCACAGCAAAGGCCCCAGCGGGGAAAAGTCATGCTGGTCCTCACTGCCTCTGGGAACCCCTTCAAATGCCCCACACCTTTTGGACCTCTATGCTTTCCTGTGAACTCCATCCTCAAAACCACCGTTTTTCACTCTCGGCAACCTCCGGAGAAAAAAAAACGCAAACGTCCAGCCGCTGCTCCCACAGCAAAGGCCCCAGCGGGGAAAATTCATGCTGGGCCTCACTGCCTCCGGGAACCCCTTCAAATGCCCCACACCTTTTAGACCTCTCTGCTTTCCTGTGGAATCCATTCTCAAAACCACCATTTTTAACCCTCGGTAGTCTCTGTAGCAAAAAACGCAAATGTCCAGCCGCTGCTCCCACAGCAAAGGCCCCAGCGGGGAAAAGTCATGCTGGTCCTCACTGCCTCCGGGAACCCCTTCAAATGCCCCACACCTTTTGGACCTCTCTGCTTTCCTGTGGACTCCATCCTCAAAACCACTGTTTTTCTCTCTCGGCAGCCTCCGGAGCAAAAAATCTAAAATGTCCAGCTGCTGCTCCCACAGCAAAGGCCCCAGCGGGGAAAAGTCATGCTGGTCCTCACTGCCTCCGGGAACCTCTTCAAATGCCACACACCTTTTGGACCTCTCTGCTTTTCTGTGGAATCCATCCTCAAAACCACCGTTTTTCACTCTCGGCAGCCTCCAGAACAAAAAACGCAAACGTCGAGCCGCTGCTCCCAAAGCAAAGGTTCCAGCGGGGAAAAATCATGCTGGTCCTCACTGCCTCCGGGAACCCCTTCAAATGCCCCACACCTTTTGGACCTCTCTGCTTTCCTGTGGACTCCATCCTCAAAACCACCGTTTTTCACTCTCGGCAGCCTCCGGAGCAAAAAAACGCAAACGTCCAGCCGCTGCTCCCACAGCAAAGGCCCCAGCGGGGAAAAGTCATGCTGGTCCTCACTGCCTCTGGGAACCCCTTCAAATGCCCCACACATTTTGGACCTCTCTGCTTTCCTGTGGACTCCATCCTCAAAACCACTGTTTTTCACTCTCGACATCTTCAGGAGCAAAAAACGCAAACGTCCAGCCGCTGCTCCCACAGCAAAGGCCCCAGCGGGGAAAAGTCATGCTGGTCCTCACTGCCTCCGGGAACCCCTTCAAATGCCCCACACCTTTTAGACCTCTCTGCTTTCCTGTGGACTCCATCCTCAAAACCATTGTTTTTCACTCTCGGCATCCTCCGGAGCAAAAAACGCAAATGTCCAGCCGCTGCTCCCACAGCAAAGGAGCCAGAGGGGAAAAGTCATGCTGGTCCTCACTGCCTCCGGGAACCCCTTCAAATGCCCCACACCTTTTGGACCAATCTGCTTTCCTGTGGAATCCATTCTCAAAACCACCGTTTTTAACCCTCTGTAGTCTCTGTAGCAAAAAACGCAAACGTCCAGCCGCTGCTCCCACAGCAAAGGTTCCAAGGCGGAAAAGTCATGCTGGTCCTCACTGCCTCCGGGAACCCCTTCAAATGCCCCACACCTTTTGGACCTCTCTGCTTTCCTGTGGACTCCATCCTCAAAACCACTGTTAATAACCCTCGTTAGTCTCTGTAGCAAAAAACGCAAATGTCCAGCCGCTGTTCCCACAGCAAAGGCCCCAGCGGGGAAAAGTCATGATTGTCCTCACTGCCTCTGGGAACCCCTTCAAATGCCCCACACCTTTTGGACCTCTATGCTTTCCTGTGAACTCCATCCTCAAAACCACCGTTTTTCACTCTCGGCAACCTCCGGAGAAAAAAAAACGCAAACGTCCAGCCGCTGCTCCCACAGCAAAGGCCCCAGCGGGGAAAATTCATGCTGGGCCTCACTGCCTCCGGGAACCCCTTCAAATGCCCCACACCTTTTAGACCTCTCTGCTTTCCTGTGGAATCCATTCTCAAAACCACCATTTTTAACCCTCGGTAGTCTCTGTAGCAAAAAACGCAAACGTCCAGCCGCTGCTCCCACAGCAAAGGTTCCAAGGCGGAAAAGTCATGCTGGTCCTCACTGCCTCTGGGAACCCCTTCAAATGCCCCACACCTTTTGGACCTCTCTGCTTTCCTGTGGACTCCATCCTCAAAACCACTGTTAATAACCCTCGGTAGTCTCTGTAGCAAAAAACGCAAATGTCCAGCCGCTGCTCCCACAGCAAAGGCCCCAGCGGGGAAAAGTCATGCTGGTCCTCACTGCCTCCGGGAACCCCTTCAAATGCCCCACACCTTTTGGACCTCTCTGCTTTCCTGTGGACTCCATCCTCAAAACCACTGTTTTTCTCTCTCGGCAGCCTCCGGAGCAAAAAATCTAAAATGTCCAGCTGCTGCTCCCACAGCAAAGGCCCCAGCGGGGAAAAGTCATGCTGGTCCTCACTGCCTCCGGGAACCTCTTCAAATGCCACACACCTTTTGGACCTCTCTGCTTTTCTGTGGAATCCATCCTCAAAACCACCGTTTTTCACTCTCGGCAGCCTCCAGAACAAAAAACGCAAACGTCGAGCCGCTGCTCCCAAAGCAAAGGTTCCAGCGGGGAAAAATCATGCTGGTCCTCACTGCCTCCGGGAACCCCTTCAAATGCCCCACACCTTTTGGACCTCTCTGCTTTCCTGTGGACTCCATCCTCAAAACCACCGTTTTTCACTCTCGGCAGCCTCCGGAGCAAAAAAACGCAAACGTCCAGCCGCTGCTCCCACAGCAAAGGCCCCAGCGGGGAAAAGTCATGCTGGTCCTCACTGCCTCTGGGAACCCCTTCAAATGCCCCACACATTTTGGACCTCTCTGCTTTCCTGTGGACTCCATCCTCAAAACCACTGTTTTTCACTCTCGACATCTTCAGGAGCAAAAAACGCAAACGTCCAGCCGCTGCTCCCACAGCAAAGGCCCCAGCGGGGAAAAGTCATGCTGGTCCTCACTGCCTCCGGGAACCCCTTCAAATGCCCCACACCTTTTAGACCTCTCTGCTTTCCTGTGGACTCCATCCTCAAAACCATTGTTTTTCACTCTCGGCATCCTCCGGAGCAAAAAACGCAAATGTCCAGCCGCTGCTCCCACAGCAAAGGAGCCAGAGGGGAAAAGTCATGCTGGTCCTCACTGCCTCCGGGAACCCCTTCAAATGCCCCACACCTTTTGGACCAATCTGCTTTCCTGTGGAATCCATTCTCAAAACCACCGTTTTTAACCCTCTGTAGTCTCTGTAGCAAAAAACGCAAACGTCCAGCCGCTGCTCCCACAGCAAAGGTTCCAAGGCGGAAAAGTCATGCTGGTCCTCACTGCCTCCGGGAACCCCTTCAAATGCCCCACACCTTTTGGACCTCTCTGCTTTCCTGTGGACTCCATCCTCAAAACCACTGTTAATAACCCTCGTTAGTCTCTGTAGCAAAAAACGCAAATGTCCAGCCGCTGCTCCCACAGCAAAGGCCCCAGCGGGGAAAAGTCATGCTGGTCCTCACTGCCTCTGCGAACCCCTTCAAATGCCCCACACCTTTTGGACCTCTCTGCTTTCCTGTGGAATCCATCCTCAAAACCACCGTTTTTAACGCTCGGTAGTCTCTGTAGCAAAAAACGCAAACGTCCAGCCGCTGCTCCCACAGCAAAAGTCTCAGGGGGGAAAAGTCATGCTGGTCCTCACTGCCTCCAGGAACCCTTTCAAATGCCCCACACAGTTGGGCCCTCTCTGCTTTCCTGTGGACTCTAGCCTCAAAACCACCGTTTTTAGCCCACGGCAGCCTCTAAAGCAAAAAACACAAACGTCCAGTTGCTGCTCCCACAGCAAAGGTCTCAGGGGGGAAAAGTCATGCTGGTCCTCACTGCCTCCAGGAACCCTTTCAAATGCCCCACACACTTGGGCCCTCTCTGCTTTCCTGTGGACTCCATCCTCAAAACCACCGTTTTTCACTCTCGGCAGCCTCCGGAGCAAAAATCTAAAATGTCCAGCCGCTGCTCCCACAGCAAAGGCCCCAGCGGGGAAAAGTCATCTGGTCCTCACTGCCTCCGGGAACCCCTTCAAATGCCCCACACCTTTTAGACCTCTCTGCTTTCCTGTGGACTCCATCCTCAAAACCACCGCTTTTCACTCTCGGCAGCCTCCGGAGCAAAAAACGTAAACGTCCAGCCGCTGCTCCCACAGCAAAGGAGCCAGAGGCGAAAAGTCATGCTGGTCCTCACTGCCTCCGGGAACCCCTTCAAATGCCCCACACCTTTTGGACCTCTCTGCTTTCCTGTGGAATCCATTCTCAAAACCACCGTTTTTAACCCTCTGTAGTCTCTGTAGGAAAAAACGCAAACGTCCAGCCGCTGCTCCCACAGCAAAGGTTCCAAGGCGGAAAAGTCATGCTGGTCCTCACTGCCTCTGGGAACCCCTTCAAATGCCCCACACCTTTTGGACCTCTCTGCTTTCCTGTGGAATCTAACTTCAAAATCACTGTTTTTAACTCTCAGCAGCCTCTAAAGCAAAAAACGCAAACGTCCAGCCGCTGCTTCCACAGCAAAGGTCTCAGGGGGGAAATGTCATGCTGGTCCTCACTGCCTCTGGAAACCCCTTCAAATGCCCCACACCTTTTGGACCTCTCTGCTTTTCTGTGGACTCCATCCTCAAAATCACTGTTTTTCACTCTCAGCAGCCTCTAAAGCAAAAAACGCAAACGTCCAGCCGCTGCTCCCACAGCAAAGGTTCCAAGGCGGAAAAGTCATGCTGGTCCTCACTGCCTCCGGGAACCCCTTCAAATGCCCCACACCTTTTTGACCTCTCTGTTTTCCTGTGGACTCCATCTTCAAAACCACCGTTTTTCATTCTCGGCTGCCTCCGGGGCAAAAAACGCAAACGTCCAGCCGCTGCTCCCACAGCAAAGGCCCCAGCGGGAAAAAGTCATGCTGGTCCTCACTGCCTCCGGGAACCCCTTCAAATGCCCCACACCTTTTGGACGTCTCTGTTATCCTGTGGACTCCATCCTCAAAACCACTGTTAATAACCCTCGGTAGTCTCTGTAGCAAAAAACGCAAATGTCCAGCCGCTGCTCCCACAGCAAAGGCCCCAGCGGGGAAAAGTCATGCTGGTCCTCACTGCCTCCGGGAACCCCTTCAAATGCCCCACACCTTTTGGACCTCTCTGCTTTCCTGTGGAATCCATCCTCAAAACCACCGTTTTTAACCTTCGGTAGTCTCTGTAGCAAAAAACGCAAACGTCCAGCCGCTGCTCCCACAGCAAAGGTCTCAGTGGGGAAAAGTCATGCTGGTCCTCACTGCCTCCAGGAACCCTTTCAAATGCCCCACACACTTGGGCCCTCTCTGTTTTCCTGTGGACTTTAGCCTCAAAACCACCGTTTTTCACTCTCGGCAGCCTCCGGAGCAAAAAACGCAAACGTCCAGCCGCTGCTCCCAAAGCAAAGGTTCCAGCGGGGAAAAATCATGCTGGACCTCACTGCCTCCGGGAACCCCTTCAAATGCCCCACACCTTTTGGACCTCTCTGCTTTCCTGTGGACTCCATCCTCAAAACCACCGTTTTTCACTCTCGGCAGCCTCCGGAGCAAAAAACGCAAACGTCCAGCCGCTGCTCCCACAGCAAAGGCCCCAGCGGGGAAAAGTCATGCTGGTCCTCACTGCCTCCAGGAAACCCTTCAAATGCCCCACACCTTTTGGACCTCTCGGCTTTCCTGTGGACTCCATCCTCAAAACCACTGTTTTTCACTCTCGACATCTTCAGGAGCAAAAAACGCAAACGTCCAGCCGCTGCTCCCACAGCAAAGGCCCCAGCGGGGAAAAGTCATGATTGTCCTCACTGCCTCCGGGAACCCCTTCAAATGCCCCACACCTTTTGGACCTCTCTGCTTTCCTGTGGACTCCATCCTCAAATCACTGTTTTTCACTCTCAGCAGCCTCCGGAGCAAATAACGCAAACGTCCAGCCGCTGCTCCCACAGCAAAGGCCCCAGCGGGGAAAAGTCATGCTGGTCCTCACTGCCTCTGGGAACCCCTTCAAATGCCCCACACCTTTTGGACCTCTATGCTTTCCTGTGAACTCCATCCTCAAAACCACTGTTTTTCACTCTCGGCAACCTCCGGAGAAAAAAAAAACGCAAACGTCCAGCCGCTGCTCCCACAGCAAAGGCCCCAGCGGGGAAAAGTCATGCTGGGCCTCACTGCCTCCGGGAACCCCTTCAAATGCCCCACACCTTTTAGACCTCTCTGCTTTCCTGTGGAATCCATTCTCAAAACCACCATTTTTAACCCTCGGTAGTCTCTGTAGCAAAAAACGCAAACGTCCAGCCGCTGCTCCCACAGCAAAGGTTCCAAGGCGGAAAAGTCATGCTGGTCCTCACTGCCTCCGGGAACCCCTTCAAATGCCCCACACCTTTTGGACCTCTCTGCTTTCCTGTGGACTCCATCCTCAAAACCACTGTTAATAACCCTCGGTAGTCTCTGTAGCAAAAAACGCAAATGTCCAGCCGCTGCTCCCACAGCAAAGGCCCCAGCGGGGAAAAGTCATGCTGGTCCTCACTGCCTCCGGGAACCCCTTCAAATGCCCCACACCTTTTGGACCTCTCTGCTTTCCTGTGGACTCCATCCTCAAAACCACTGTTTTTCTCTCTCGGCAGCCTCCGGAGCAAAAAATCTAAAATGTCCAGCTGCTGCTCCCACAGCAAAGGCCCCAGCGGGGAAAAGTCATGCTGGTCCTCACTGCCTCCGGGAACCTCTTCAAATGCCACACACCTTTTGGACCTCTCTGCTTTTCTGTGGAATCCATCCTCAAAACCACCGTTTTTCACTCTCGGCAGCCTCCAGAACAAAAAACGCAAACGTCGAGCCGCTGCTCCCAAAGCAAAGGTTCCAGCGGGGAAAAATCATGCTGGTCCTCACTGCCTCCGGGAACCCCTTCAAATGCCCCACACCTTTTGGACCTCTCTGCTTTCCTGTGGACTCCATCCTCAAAACCACCGTTTTTCACTCTCGGCAGCCTCCGGAGCAAAAAAACGCAAACGTCCAGCCGCTGCTCCCACAGCAAAGGCCCCAGCGGGGAAAAGTCATGCTGGTCCTCACTGCCTCTGGGAACCCCTTCAAATGCCCCACACCTTTTGGACCTCTCGGCTTTCCTGTGGACTCCATCCTCAAAACCACTGTTTTTCACTCTCGACATCTTCAGGAGCAAAAAACGCAAACGTCCAGCCGCTGCTCCCACAGCAAAGGCCCCAGCGGGGAAAAGTCATGATTGTCCTCACTGCCTCCGGGAACCCCTTCAAATGCCCCACACCTTTTGGACCTCTCTGCTTTCCTGTGGACTCCATCCTCAAATCACTGTTTTTCACTCTCAGCAGCCTCCGGAGCAAATAACGCAAACGTCCAGCCGCTGCTCCCACAGCAAAGGCCCCAGCGGGGAAAAGTCATGCTGGTCCTCACTGCCTCTGGGAACCCCTTCAAATGCCCCACACCTTTTGGACCTCTATGCTTTCCTGTGAACTCCATCCTCAAAACCACTGTTTTTCACTCTCGGCAACCTCCGGAGAAAAAAAAACGCAAACGTCCAGCCGCTGCTCCCACAGCAAAGGCCCCAGCGGGGAAAATTCATGCTGGGCCTCACTGCCTCCGGGAACCCCTTCAAATGCCCCACACCTTTTAGACCTCTCTGCTTTCCTGTGGAATCCATTCTCAAAACCACCATTTTTAACCCTCGGTAGTCTCTGTAGCAAAAAACGCAAACGTCCAGCCGCTGCTCCCACAGCAAAGGTTCCAAGGCGGAAAAGTCATGCTGGTCCTCACTGCCTCTGGGAACCCCTTCAAATGCCCCACACCTTTTGGACCTCTCTGCTTTCCTGTGGACTCCATCCTCAAAACCACTGTTAATAACCCTCGGTAGTCTCTGTAGCAAAAAACGCAAATGTCCAGCCGCTGCTCCCACAGCAAAGGCCCCAGCGGGGAAAAGTCATGCTGGTCCTCACTGCCTCCGGGAACCCCTTCAAATGCCCCACACCTTTTGGACCTCTCTGCTTTCCTGTGGACTCCATCCTCAAAACCACTGTTTTTCTCTCTCGGCAGCCTCCGGAGCAAAAAATCTAAAATGTCCAGCTGCTGCTCCCACAGCAAAGGCCCCAGCGGGGAAAAGTCATGCTGGTCCTCACTGCCTCCGGGAACCTCTTCAAATGCCACACACCTTTTGGACCTCTCTGCTTTTCTGTGGAATCCATCCTCAAAACCACCGTTTTTCACTCTCGGCAGCCTCCAGAACAAAAAACGCAAACGTCGAGCCGCTGCTCCCAAAGCAAAGGTTCCAGCGGGGAAAAATCATGCTGGTCCTCACTGCCTCCGGGAACCCCTTCAAATGCCCCACACCTTTTGGACCTCTCTGCTTTCCTGTGGACTCCATCCTCAAAACCACCGTTTTTCACTCTCGGCAGCCTCCGGAGCAAAAAAACGCAAACGTCCAGCCGCTGCTCCCACAGCAAAGGCCCCAGCGGGGAAAAGTCATGCTGGTCCTCACTGCCTCTGGGAACCCCTTCAAATGCCCCACACATTTTGGACCTCTCTGCTTTCCTGTGGACTCCATCCTCAAAACCACTGTTTTTCACTCTCGACATCTTCAGGAGCAAAAAACGCAAACGTCCAGCCGCTGGTCCCACAGCAAAGGCCCAAGAAGGAAAAGTCATGCTGGTCCTCACTGCCTCCGGGAACCCCTTCAAATGCCCCACACCTTTTGGACCTCTCTGCTTTCCTGTGGACTCTAACCTCAAAATCTCTTTTTTTCACTCTCAGCAGCCTCCGGAGCAAAAAACACAAATGTCCAGCCGCTGCTCCCACAGCAAAGGTCTTAGGGGGGAAATGTCATGCTGGTCCTCACTGCCTCTGGAAACCCCTTCAAATGCCCCACACCTTTTGGACCTCTCTGCTTTTCTGTGGAATCTAACCTCAAAATCACTGTTTTTCACTCTCAGCAGCCTCTAAAGCAAAAAATGCAAACGTCCAGCCGCTGCTCCCACAGCAAAGGTCTCAGGGGGGAAAAGTCATGCTGGTCGTCACTGCCTCCGGGAACCCCTTCAAATGCCCCACACCTTTTGGACCTCTGTGCTTTCCTGTTGAATGCATCCTCAAAACCACCGTTTTTCACTCTCGGCAGCCTCCGGAGCAAAAAGCGCAAACGTCCAGCCACTGCTACCACAGCAAAGGCCCCAGCGGGGAAAAGTCATGCTGGTCCTCACTGCCTCCGGGAACCCCTTCAAATGCCCCACACCTTTTGGACCTCTCTGCTTTCCTGTGGACTCCATCCTCAAAACCACTGTTTTGCACTCTCGGCAGCCTCTGGAGCAAAAAACGCAAACGTCCAGCCGCTGCTCCGACAGCAAAGATTCCAAGGCGGAGAAGTCATGCTGGTCCTCACTGCCTCCGGGAACCCCTTCAAATGCCCCACACCTTTTGGACCTCTCTCCTTTGCTGTGCACTGCATCCTCAAAACCACCGTTTTTCACTCTCGGCAGCCTCCGGAGCAAAAAACGCAAACGTCCAGCCGCTGCTCCCACAGCAAAGGCCCCAGCGGGGAAAAGTCATGCTGGTCCTCACTGCCTCCGGGAACCCCTTCAAATGCCCCACACCTTTTGGACCTCTCTGCTTTCCTGTGGACTCCATCCTCAAAACCACCATTTTTCACTCTCGGCAGCCTCCAGAGCAAAAAACGCAAACGTCCAGCCGCTGCTACCACAGCAAAGGCCCCAGCGGGGAAAAGTCATGCTGGTCCTCACTGCCTCCGGGAACCCCTTCAAATGCTCCACACCTTTTGGACCTCTCTGCTTTCCTGTGGAATCCATCCTCAAAACCACCGTTTTTAACCCTCGGTAGTCTCTGTAGCAAAAAACGCAAAAGTCCAGCCGCTGCTCCCACAGCAAATGTCTCACGGGGTAAAAGTCATGCTGGTCCTCACTGCCTCCAGGAACCCCTTCAAATGCCCCACACCTTTTGGACCTCTCTGCTTTCCTGTGGACTCCATCCTCAAAACCACCATTTTTCACTCTCGGCAGCCTCCTTTCGTCTGAGATGCAGTCTCTTGCGCCAGCGCTGAATGGCCCCTCCTGCAGAGCTCTGCCCTTCCCCAGGAAGCGTTAATGAAAAACCTGTTCGCAAAACCCACTCACAGCTACTCGGTCCGAAATGATTTTACCGCTTTTGCCTCGACACATCAAAATATAAACCGTATACTCTTAAAGGTATCCCACCTACTCCTGACTCTACACCCCTGGGCGGGGTGACTCCGAGCCACGCGCACATGCACAGATACTACACAGAACACTACAAACAATGTGCCTCAAAGGTGAGGGAAAACTCTCAGCAAGAAGAATCATGCCGGGATGGAAGTCACTGTCGGGCAAGAAGACCTGCGAGATCACAAGGGCCATGTGAGGAGGGGGAGAGGAGTGGGGGGGGAGGGTTCAACGTGGGAATGAGGGGGAAAAGGGGGAGCCAAGAAAGGAGAAAAGAGGAGACAGCTGGGGGAAAAAAAAAAGAAGAAAGGGGAGCAGCAGGGCAGAAACAATGAAGGGGGGGCGGGCGAGGTGTGAAGATGGAAAAACAGAAAGAAAGGGAGGTAGAAAGAGAGAGGGGGGACCTGGAACAGGAGAGACAAGACAGGTGGAAAGAGGGGGACAGCGGATGGAGTGGGGGAAAGAAAGGGAGAAATGGGACGGAGGAAAAATGGAGAAAGAAAAGGGGTGATGGGGGGTGAGGAAATGGGGAAGGGGGGACACGGAACACAGATGGTAGGGGGAACTGAGAAAGAAGGGTAGGGAAAAGGGGGGATGCAGGAGAAGGAAAGGGGGAACAAGGGAGAAAGGGGGAGCATGGAACACATTGGGAGAGCGTCATTGAAAAAGAAGGAACGGGGCAACGGGGGGGAAAGGGCAGAGGGAAAGGACGGGGAAAGGGGCAACGGGGAAGAATTAAAGGGGGTACCAAGGATGAAGGGAAAGAGCAAAACAGGAGGCATAGGGGAAAGGAAGGGGGAAAGGGGGACAGTAGTGTGGGGAAGAAAGGGCACGGGGGGTGGGGGGTATAAGGGATAATGAGGGAACAGGGGAGGTAGAACAAAAGGGGAAATAGGGGACATTGGACAGGGGGAAAGAAAGGCAAAGGGGGAAAGGGGCGACAGGGTGGAAGAAAGGGAAAGGAAAGGGGGAACACGGGGTGGGGGAATAAAGGGAAAGAGGGAAAGGTGGGACGGGAGGGAAGAAAGGGGAAAGGGGACAAGGAAAAGAAGGGTAAAGGGGGATGAGGAGAACGGGAAAGAAAGGGAAAAGGGGGGAATGGGGGAACACAGGGAAGAAGGGGGAAAACAGGGAAAGGGGACAGGGAAGGGTGAAGGGGAAATGCAATGAGCGGTCCCATCACCTGAAATACACTATGCCTTATGTCCCTTCTGCTTTCTTTAAAAATACTGAAACGCCATAGACAGACACATACAAGATGCTAACCTGAACCCCTGCTTGATAGTCTCATCATCAGCCCTATAAAGAGTAGTTATATCAGCATCTTACACAGTATACAGCAACATTAGTGAAAAACACAAATTTCCATTTTCGGTAAAGTCGGGAATTCATCGAAATGGAATGGAAAAAACAAAAAGCATGCTATTAAACTCTCCCCCGAGGCTTCCCGGAGGCACGGTGGCTCACATGTGCAGCTGACAGAGGTACCGACGTCCTGGAGCTGTGAGTTGGTGGTGTGCGCTGTCAGGAATGGCTGGGAGTGATCCTTCCTCGCCGTGGGGACCGTCCGCTCCTTGCTGGGGGCAGCCGCCTGTGGAACCCCCTTCTTTTCACTCCTCAGCCAGCTCCAGCAGGCATGCGTGCCCAGGCAGCCCCCGACCCTTGGCACAGCAGGGCCAGCCCCATCCTCAGCCTCACTGGCTGCACCTGAGGCTGCCCCCACTCATCCCCACCTGCAGCCTTTTTAAACCCTTGGCCCCGTCCCACCATCACCTCACTGGTCCCACCTGGGCTGCCCCAGCCCACAGCTGGAGCCCGTCAGGAGCAGGGGCCCTTGCCAAAGCCCCACAGCACATCGCCCCCTCCCCTGCCCCTGTCCCCAGCCACGACCTCTGCACCCAGGGGATGCAAACACATCCAGGGGCACACAAGGGGCAGGAAAAGTTTATTCATTAATGTACGCAAGAAATCCCAGCAGTGAGTTGGCTATAAGGCTCAGTGCCCAAACGCAACAGGACAGAGGGAGAAAAGGCAAGAGAAAAGCAGGAGGAAGGACAGAGGGACATAGAGAAGAGGTGTGAGACAGGGAAGCAGAAAACAGCACGCTGCAAACAAGAGAGGGGTGGGGAGTGGGACAGCCACGTAGAGAGAGGAGAGCGGACAGACTGCGCAAAATAACAGGCATAGAGATGGAGGAACAAATAAGAGCGACAGGGAGCAGGACAGAGGCCAAAGGGACCGGCAGGACAAGAAGACGGAGACAAGACAAGGGGCGGGGAAAATTTCTGCCGTGTCAGGGGGAAAAGAAACATTGGCAAGACATAAAAAATAACACCGGGGATCCGGACAGAGGTAGACATTGAAAGAAAATCTCAAAAGGCAATATGGTACACGAAACATAGACAAAAACTAAAAAATAGGGACAGGGAGATGTAAAAAGAAAGTGAAAAAGAGTGCCTGGGTGCAGGAAAGAGAGGGAAGAATGGGGATTTACAGACAGGGAGACGGCTAGAGGGAGACAAGGACAGAAAATTTTGAAAGCGATGGGATACAAGAATCATACACCAGAATTCAAACCTAGGTACGCAGAGCTGCATGGAGGGAGAGGTAGGAAGACAATTTGAAAAGCGACATAGCACAAGCCACACGGGCAAGAAGTTCAAATTAGTTTGGGGAATCAGAGAGGGAAGGGTAGGAGGGGAAATTAATTTAACTTACTGTTAATCAAATAATGACAAATAGGAACAAACGCAAAATAAAACACCTTCCTGCCACCCCTCCCTCTTTTCCTGGGCGCCTCTTCTCTCCTGACTTCTCTACATCCCACCCCTGACCAACGCAGGGGACATGGCATGGGGGTTGCGGCTCCTTCCTCCTCAGGCTCTTTTTCTGCTCCAGTGGGGGGTCCCTCCCACGAGGCCGCAGGTCTCGCACAGGCTCTCGGCTTCCTTCAGGCACAGCCACCTGCTCCGGCCTCGGGTCCTCCACGCGCCGCAGGGGCACGTTGGCTCCACCCTGGACCTCCCTGGACTGCAGGGGAACAGCCTGCCTCACCATGGTCTTCACCACAGGCTGCAGGAGAACCTCTGCTCTGCTTCCTACCAGCGCTGCCGATGGGCTCAGCTTTAACCAGCAGCACATCCGTCTCAGCGTGGGAACTGGCTGTGCCCAACATGGGAACAACACCCGGTGTCTTCTCACAGAACCCACCCCTGCAGCCCCCGCCCCAGCTAACGACACCTCGCATGGTAAACCCAATGCAACAGCGATGGGCTACAGGCCAGGAAGAAGGAAGCAACAGGAAACCATGCTGACAGAGATGAAAAAAAAAACCAAAAAACCAACAAAAAACACACAAACCAAAAAAGAGCAATGAGCCACAAGGCAGAGAAGAAGGAATTAAAAAAGGGGGCAGTGAGGTAGACAGAGATAAACTGAAACATACCAAAAACCCTCGATGAGCTGAAGGAGAGAGACAGAGCAATTAAAGAATGGGGACGGGGAGCCAGGCAGAGAGAGAACAATAAAGGTAAAAACGGACTGTGGGACACATATTTTATATTCTAAAATCCTTTATGTAATAGAGGAGGTTTTTTGTAGAGTAGATTTTTATTTTGAACACCTTCGCTATACGCAAACAAATAGTCATATGTCAATAGATAGTAAAATGAGAGGGTTTTCTCTATTTCAATGGCTCCCACCCATGTTTCCAGATTGTAACGTTTTCTAATGTCCCCTATGAATCTCCCTCTTCTGAGGCATACAACCCCAACAATGGACCTTGGGCTGCCGTAAATGGCATCATCCTATTTCAGCGTATTACCAAATAGGCCAGAAGAAAGAGGAAGGATTCAGGTGGACATGCGGCACCTCCTTTAAAGATGAGAAGTATTTGAAGACTTCAAATGAGTGTTGATCCATCTGAAGAAATTTTGCAGCCATTGTTAGTGTGGCAGTAAAGCTGCTGTCTGTTCTCGGGAAAGGGCTTGTCCCTCCCCCTTTCCCTTCAGGTGGAAATGTATGCGTGTGATTCTATACTAAAAAATAAAAAAATAATAAGGAGGAGAGGGGAAAGGGGGGACGGAACAGTGCAGAACAAAAAGGAGGAAAAGTGGGACAGGGGAAAAACAAAAAGGGGGGGACGAGGGAAAAAAGGAAAGGGGGGAAGGGAAAGTAGAAACACTGGGAGAGAAAGAGGGGACGGGCAAGGCGTAAAGATGGAAAAACAGGAACAACAGTTAGGAGGTGGAGGCCGGAAGGTGGAGGCCAGGAGATAGAGGCCGGAAGGTGGAGGCCGGAGGCCAGAAAGTAAAAGCCGGAAAGTGGAGGCCAGAGGAGGAAAAGTGGAGGCCAAAAAAGTGGAGGCCAAAAAAGTGGAGGCCAAAAAAGTGGAGGCCAAAAAAGTGGAGGCCAAAAAAGTGGAGGCCAAAAAAGTGGAGGCCAAAAAAGTGGAGGCCAAAAAAGTGGAGGCCAAAAAAGTGGAGGCCAAAAAAGTGGAGGCCAAAAAAGTGGAGGCCAAAAAAGTGGAGGCCAAAAAAGTGGAGGCCAAAAAAGTGGAGGCCAAAAAAGTGGAGGCCAAAAAAGTGGAGGCCAAAAAAGTGGAGGCCAAAAAAGTGGAGGCCAAAAAAGTGGAGGCCAAAAAAGTGGAGGCCAAAAAAGTGGAGGCCAAAAAAGTGGAGGCCAAAAAAGTGGAGGCCAAAAAAGTGGAGGCCAAAGAAAAAATTTTGTGATTTTCATAATTCATTGCCTCAAAACCACCGTTTTTCACTCTCGGCAGCCTCCGGAGTGAAAAACGCAAACGTTCAGCTGCTGCTCCCACAGTAAAGGCCCCAGCGGGGACAAGTGATGCTGGTCCTCACTGCCTCCGGGAACCCCTTCAAATGCCCCACACACTTGGGCCCTCTCTGCTTCCCTACGGACTCTAGCCTCAAAACCACCGTTTTTCACTCTCAGCAGCCTCCGGAGCAAAAAACGCAAATGTCCAGCCGCTGGTCCCACAGCAAAGGTTCCAAGGAGGAAAAGTCATGCTGGTCCTCACT
>NW_028128797.1:0-34482 GCF_965231255.1 Vanellus vanellus
GCACCTTTTTTCACTTTTGGTGCCCTCCGCAGCAAAAAAGACAAACGTCCAGCTTTTGCTGCCACAGCAAAGGTGCCAGCGGGGAAAAGTCATGCTGGTCCTCACTGCCTCCTGGAACCCCTGCAAAAGCTTCACCCAATTTGGCCCTCTCTGATTTCCTGCTGAGTCTATCGTCAAAAGCACCTTTTTTTACATTTGGTGCCCTCCGCAGCAAAAAAGACAAACGTCCAGCTTTTGCTGCCACAGCAAAGGTGCCAGCGGGGAAAAGTCATGCTGGTCCTCACTGCCTCCTGGAACCCCTTCAAATGCCCCACACAATTTGGCCCTCTCTGCTTTCCTGCTGAGTCTATCCTCAAAAGCACCTTTTTTCACTTTTGGCGCCCTCCGCAGCAAAAAAGACAAACGTCCAGCTTTTGCTGCCACAGCAAAGGTGCCAGCGGGGAAAAGTCATGCTGGTCCTCACTGCCTCCGGGAACCCCTTTAAATGCCCCACACAATTTGGCCCTGTCTGCTTTCCTGCCGACTCTAGCCTCAAAAGCACCTTTTTTCACTTTTGGCGCCCTCCGCAGCAAAAAAGACAAACGTCCAGCTTTTGCTGCCACAGCAAAGGTGCCAGCGGGAAAAGTCATGCTGGTCCTCACTGCCTCCTGGAACCCCTTCAAATGCCCCACACAATTTGGCCCTCTCTGCTTTCCTGCCCACTCTATCCTCAAAAGCACCTTTTTTCACATTTGGCGCCCTCCGGAGCAAAAAAGACAAACGTCCAGCTTTTGCTGCCACAGCAAAGGTGCCAGCGGGGAAAAGTCATGCTGGTCCTCACTGCCTCCTGGAACCCCTTCAAATGCCCCACACAATTTGGCCCTCTCTGCTTTCCTGCCGACTATATCCTCAAAAGCACCTTTTTTCACTTTTGTCGCCCTCTGGAGCAAAAAAGACAAATGTCCAGCTTTTGCTGCCACAGCAAAGGTGCCAGCGGGGAAAAGTCATGCTGGTCCTCACTGCCTCCTGGAACCCCTTCAAATGCCCCACACAATTTGGCCCTCTCTGCTTTCCTGCCGAGTCTATGCTCAAAAGCACCTTTTTTCACTTTTGGCGCCCTCCGCAGCAAAAAAGACAAACGTCCAGCTTTTCCTGCCACAGCAAAGGTGCCAGCGGGGAAAAGTCATGCTGGTCCTCACTGCCTCTAGGAACCCCTTCAAATGCCCCACACAATTTGGCCCTCTCTGCTTTCCTGCCGACTCTATCCTCAAAAGCAACTTTTTTCACTTTTGGCGCCCTCCGCAGCAAAAAAGACAAACGTCCAGCTTTTGCTGCCACAGCAAAGGTGCCAGCTGGAAAACTCATGCTGGTCCTCACTGCCTCCTGGAACCCCTTCAAATGCCCCACACAATTTGGCCCTCTCTGCTTTCCTGCCGACTCTATCCTCAAAAGCAACTTTTTTCACTTTTGGCGCCCTCCGCAGCAAAAAAGACAAACGTCCAGCTTTTGCTGCCACAGCAAAGGTGCCAGCTGGAAAACTCATGCTGGTCCTCACTGCCTCCTGGAACCCCTTCAAATGCCCCACACAATTTGGCCCTCTCTGCTTTCCTGCCGACTATATTCTCAAAAGCACCTTTTTTCACTTTTGGCGCCCTCTGGAGCAAAAAAGACAAATGTCCAGCTTTTGCTGCCACAGCAAAGGTGCCAGCTAGGAAAAGTGATGCTGGTCCTCACTGCCTCCTGGAACCCCTTCAAATGCCCCACACAATTTGGCCCTCTCTGCTTTCCTGCTGAGTCTATCCTCAAAAGCACCTTTTTTCACTTTTGGCGCCCTCCGCAGCAAAAAAGACAAACGTCCAGCTTTTGCTGCCACAGCAAAGGTGCCAGCGGGGAAAAGTCATGCTGGTCGTCACTGCCTCCTGGAACCCCTTCAAATGCCCCACACAATTTGGCCCTCTCTGCTTTCCTGCCCACTCTATCCTCAAAAGCACATTTTTTCACTTTTGGCGCCCTCCGCAGCAAAAAAGACAAACGTCCAGCTTTTGCTGCCACAGCAAAGGTGCCAGCGGGGAAAAGTCATGCTGGTCCTCACTGCCTCCTGGAACCCCTTCAAATGCCCCACACAATTTGGCCCTCTCTGCTTTCCTGCCGACTCTATCCTCAAAAGCACTTTTTTTCACTTTTGGCGCCCTCCGCAGCAAAAAAGACAAACGTCCAGCTTTTGCTGCCACAGCAAAGGTGCCAGCGGGGAAAAGTCATGCTGGTCCTCACTGCCTCCTGGAACCCCTTCAAATGGCCCACACAATTTGGCCCTCTATGTTTTCCTGCCCACTCTATCCTCAAAAGCACCTTTTTTCACTTTTGGCGCCCTCCGCAGCAAAAAAGACAAACGTCCAGCTTTTGCTGCCACAGCAAAGGTGCCAGCGGGGAAAAGTCATGCTGGTCCTCACTGCCTCCTGGAACCCCTTCAAATGCCCCACACAATTTGGCCCTCTCTGCTTTCCTGCTGAGTCTATCCTCAAAAGCACCTTTTTTCACTTTTGGCGCCCTCCGCAGCAAAAAAGACAAACGTCCAGCTTTTGCTGCCACAGCAAAGGTGCCAGCGGGGAAAAGTCATGCTGGTCCTCACTGCCTCTGGGAACCCCTTCAAATGCCCCACACAATTTGGCCCTCTCTGCTTTCCTGCCCACTCTATCCTCAAAAGCACCTTTTTTCACTTTTGGCGCCCTCCGCAGCAAAAAAGACAAACGTCCAGCTTTTGCTGCCACAGCAAAGGTGCCAGCTAGGAAAAGTGTTGCTGGTCGTCACTGCCTCCTGGAATCCCTTCAAATGCCCCACACAATTTTGCCCTCTCTGCTTTCCTGCCCACTCTATCCTCAAAAGCACCTTTTTTCACATTTGGCGCCCTCCGCAGCAAAAAAGACAAACGTCCAGCTTTTGCTGCCACAGCAAAGGTGCCAGCGGGAAAACTCATGCTGGTCCTCACTGCCTCCTGGAACCCCTTCAAATGTTCCACACAATTTGGCCCTCTCTGCTTTCCTGCCGACTATATTCTCAAAAGCACCTTTTTTCACTTTTGTCGCCCTCTGGAGCAAAAAAGACAAATGTCCAGCTTTTGCTGCCACAGCAAAGGTGCCAGCTAGGAAAAGTGATGCTGGTCCTCACTGCCTCCTGGAACCCCTTCAAATGCCCCACACAATTTGGCCCTCTCTGCTTTCCTGCCGACTATATCCTCAAAAGCACCTTTTTTCACTTTTGGCGCCCTCCGCAGCAAAAAAGACAAACGTCCAGCTTTTGCTGCCACAGCAAAGGTGCCAGCGGGGAAAAGTCATGCTGGTCCTCACTGCCTCCTGGAACCCCTTCAAATGCCCCACACAATTTGGCCCTCTCTGCTTTCCTGCCGACTATATCCTCAAAAGCACCTTTTTTCACTTTTGGCGCCCTCCGCAGCAAAAAAGACAAATGTCCAGCTTTTGCTGCCACAGCAAAGGTGCCAGCTAGGAAAAGTGATGCTGGTCCTCACTGCCTCCTGGAACCCCTTCAAATGCCCCACACAATTTGGCCCTCTCTGCTTTCCTGCCGACTCTATCCTCAAAAGCACCTTTTTTCACTTTTGTCGCCCTCTGGAGCAAAAAAGACAAACGTCCAGCTTTTGCTGCCACAGCAAAGGTGCCAGCGGGGAAAAGTCATGCTGGTCCTCACTGCCTCCTGGAACCCCTTCAAATGCCCCACACAATTTGGCCCTCTCTGCTTTCCTGCCGAGTCTATGCTCAAAAGCACCTTTTTTCACTTTTGGCGCCCTCCGCAGCAAAAAAGACAAACGTCCAGCTTTTGCTGCCACAGCAAAGGTGCCAGCGGGAAAAGTCATGCTGGTCCTCACTGCCTCCTGGAACCCCTTCAAATGCCCCACACAATTTGGCCCTCTCTGCTTTCCTGCCCACTCTATCCTCAAAAGCACCTTTTTTCACTTTTGGCGCCCTCCGCAGCAAAAAAGACAAACGTCCAGCTTTTGCTGCCACAGCAAAGGTGCCAGCGGGGAAAAGTCATGCTGGTCCTCACTGCCTCCTGGAACCCCTTCAAATGCCCCACACAATTTGGCCCTCTCTGCTTTCCTGCCCACTCTATCCTCAAAAGCACTTTTTTTCACTTTTGGCGCCCTCCGCAGCAAAAAAGACAAACGTCCAGCTTTTGCTGCCACAGCAAAGGTGCCAGCGGGGAAAAGTCATGCTGGTCCTCACTGCCTCCTGGAACCCCTTCAAATGCCCCACACAATTTGGCCCTCTATGTTTTCCTGCCCACTCTATCCTCAAAAGCACCTTTTTTCACTTTTGGCGCCCTCCGCAGCAAAAAAGACAAACGTCCAGCTTTTGCTGCCACAGCAAAGGTGCCAGCGGGGAAAAGTCATGCTGGTCCTCACTGCCTCCTGGAACCCCTTCAAATGCCCCACACAATTTGGCCCTCTCTGCTTTCCTGCTGAGTCTATCCTCAAAAGCACCTTTTTTCACTTTTGGCGCCCTCCGCAGCAAAAAAGACAAACGTCCAGCTTTTGCTGCCACAGCAAAGGTGCCAGCGGGGAAAAGTCATGCTGGTCCTCACTGCCTCCTGGAACCCCTTCAAATGCCCCACACAATTTGGCCCTCTCTGCTTTCCTGCCGACTATATCCTCAAAAGCACCTTTTTTCACTTTTGGCGCCCTCTGGAGCAAAAAAGACAAATGTCCAGCTTTTGCTGCCACAGCAAAGGTGCCAGCGGGGAAAAGTCATGCTGGTCCTCACTGCCTCCTGGAACCCCTTCAAATGCCCCACACAATTTGGCCCTCTCTGCTTTCCTGCCGACTCTATCCTCAAAAGCACCTTTTTTCACTTTTGGCGCCCTCCGCAGCAAAAAAGACAAACGTCCAGCTTTTGCTGCCACAGCAAAGGTGCCAGCGGGGAAAAGTCATGCTGGTCCTCACATCCTCCTGGAACCCCTTTAAATGCCCCACACAATTTGGCCCTGTCTGCTTTCCTGCCGACTCTAGCCTCAAAAGCAACTTTTTTCACTTTTGGCGCCCTCCGCAGCAAAAAAGACAAACGTCCAGCTTTTGCTGCCACAGCAAAGGTGCCAGCGGGAAAACTCATGCTGGTCCTCACTGCCTCCTGGAACCCCTTCAAATGTTCCACACAATTTGGCCCTCTCTGCTTTCCTGCCGACTATATTCTCAAAAGCACCTTTTTTCACTTTTGTCGCCCTCTGGAGCAAAAAAGACAAATGTCCAGCTTTTGCTGCCACAGCAAAGGTGCCAGCTAGGAAAAGTGATGCTGGTCCTCACTGCCTCCTGGAACCCCTTCAAATGCCCCACACAATTTGGCCCTCTCTGCTTTCCTGCCGACTCTATCCTCAAAAGCACCTTTTTTCACTTTTGGCGCCCTCCGCATCAAAAAAGACAAACGTCCACCTTTTGCTGCCACAGCAAAGGTGCCAGCGGGGAAAAGTCATGCTGGTCCTCACTGCCTCCTGGAACCCCTTCAAATGCCCCACACAATTTGGCCCTCTCTGCTTTCCTGCCCACTCTATCCTCAAAAGCACCTTTTTTCACTTTTGGCGCCCTCCGCAGCAAAAAAGACAAACGTCCAGCTTTTCCTGCAACAGCAAAGGTGCCAGCGGGGAAAAGTCATGCTGGTCCTCACTGCCTCTAGGAACCCCTTCAAATGCCCCACACAATTTGGCCCTCTCTGCTTTCCTGCCGACTCTATCCTCAAAAGCAACTTTTTTCACTTTTGGCGCCCTCCGCAGCAAAAAAGACAAACGTCCAGCTTTTGCTGCCACAGCAAAGGTGCCAGCGGGGAAAAGTCATGCTGGTCCTCACATCCTCCTGGAACCCCTTTAAATGCCCCACACAATTTGGCCCTGTCTGCTTTCCTGCCGACTCTAGCCTCAAAAGCAACTTTTTTCACTTTTGGCGCCCTCCGCAGCAAAAAAGACAAACGTCCAGCTTTTGCTGCCACAGCAAAGGTGCCAGCGGGAAAACTCATGCTGGTCCTCACTGCCTCCTGGAACCCCTTCAAATGTTCCACACAATTTGGCCCTCTCTGCTTTCCTGCCGACTATATTCTCAAAAGCACCTTTTTTCACTTTTGTCGCCCTCTGGAGCAAAAAAGACAAATGTCCAGCTTTTGCTGCCACAGCAAAGGTGCCAGCTAGGAAAAGTGATGCTGGTCCTCACTTCCTCCTGGAACCCCTTCAAATGCCCCACACAATTTGGCCCTCTCTGCTTTCCTGCCGACTATATCCTCAAAAGCACCTTTTTTCACTTTTGGCGCCCTCCGCAGCAAAAAAGACAAACGTCCAGCTTTTGCTGCCACAGCAAAGGTGCCAGCGGGGAAAAGTCATGCTGGTCCTCACTGCCTCCTGGAACCCCTTCAAATGCCCCACACAATTTGGCCCTCTCTGCTTTCCTGCCGACTATATCCTCAAAAGCACCTTTTTTCACTTTTGGCGCCCTCCGCAGCAAAAAAGACAAATGTCCAGCTTTTGCTGCCACAGCAAAGGTGCCAGCTAGGAAAAGTGATGCTGGTCCTCACTGCCTCCTGGAACCCCTTCAAATGCCCCACACAATTTGGCCCTCTCTGCTTTCCTGCCGACTCTATCCTCAAAAGCACCTTTTTTCACTTTTGGCGCCCTCCGCAGCAAAAAAGACAAACGTCCAGTATTTGCTGCCACAGCAAAGGTGCCAGCGGGGAAAAGTCATGCTGGTCCTCACTGCCTCCTGGAACCCCTTCAAATGCCCCACACAATTTGGCCCTCTCTGCTTTCCTGCCGAGTCTATGCTCAAAAGCACCTTTTTTCACTTTTGGCGCCCTCCGCAGCAAAAAAGACAAACGTCCAGCTTTTGCTGCCACAGCAAAGGTGCCAGCGGGAAAAGTCATGCTGGTCCTCACTGCCTCCTGGAACCCCTTCAAATGCCCCACACAATTTGGCCCTCTCTGCTTTCCTGCCCACTCTATCCTCAAAAGCACCTTTTTTCACTTTTGGCGCCCTCCGGAGCAAAAAAGACAAACGTCCAGCTTTTGCTGCCACAGCAAAGGTGCCAGCGGGGAAAAGTCATGCTGGTCCTCACTGCCTCCTGGAACCCCTTCAAATGCCCCACACAATTTGGCCCTCTCTGCTTTCCTGCCGACTCTATCCTCAAAAGCACTTTTTTTCACTTTTGGCGCCCTCCGCAGCAAAAAAGACAAACGTCCAGCTTTTGCTGCCACAGCAAAGGTGCCAGCGGGGAAAAGTCATGCTGGTCCTCACTGCCTCCTGGAACCCCTTCAAATGCCCCACACAATTTGGCCCTCTATGTTTTCCTGCCCACTCTATCCTCAAAAGCACCTTTTTTCACTTTTGGCGCCCTCCGCAGCAAAAAAGACAAACGTCCAGCTTTTGCTGCCACAGCAAAGGTGCCAGCGGGGAAAAGTCATGCTGGTCCTCACTGCCTCCTGGAACCCCTTCAAATGCCCCACACAATTTGGCCCTCTCTGCTTTCCTGCTGAGTCTATCCTCAAAAGCACCTTTTTTCACTTTTGGCGCCCTCCGCAGCAAAAAAGACAAACGTCCAGCTTTTGCTGCCACAGCAAAGGTGCCAGCGGGGAAAAGTCATGCTGGTCCTCACTGCCTCCGGGAACCCCTTCAAATGCCCCACACAATTTGGCCCTCTCTGCTTTCCTGCTGAGTCTATCCTCAAAAGCACCTTTTTTCACTTTTGGCGCCCTCTGCAGCAAAAAAGACAAACGTCCAGCTTTTGCTGCCACAGCAAAGGTGCCAGCTAGGAAAAGTGATGCTGGTCCTCACTGCCTCCTGGAACCCCTTCAAATGCCCCACACAATTTGGCCCTCTCTGCTTTCCTGCCCACTCTATCCTCAAAAGCACCTTTTTTCACATTTGGCGCCCTCCGGAGCAAAAAAGACAAACGTCCAGCTTTTGCTGCCACAGCAAAGGTGCCAGCGGGGAAAAGTCATGCTGGTCCTCACTGCCTCCTGGAACCCCTTCAAATGCCCCACACAATTTGGCCCTCTCTGCTTTCCTGCCGACTATATCCTCAAAAGCACCTTTTTTCACTTTTGGCGCCCTCTGGAGCAAAAAAGACAAATGTCCAGCTTTTGCTGCCACAGCAAAGGTGCCAGCGGGGAAAAGTCATGCTGGTCCTCACTGCCTCCTGGAACCCCTTCAAATGCCCCACACAATTTGGCCCTCTCTGCTTTCCTGCCGAGTCTATGCTCAAAAGCACCTTTTTTCACTTTTGGCGCCCTCCGCAGCAAAAAAGACAAACGTCCAGCTTTTGCTGCCACAGCAAAGGTGCCAGCGGGGAAAAGTCATGCTGGTCCTCACATCCTCCTGGAACCCCTTTAAATGCCCCACACAATTTGGCCCTGTCTGCTTTCCTGCCGACTCTAGCCTCAAAAGCAACTTTTTTCACTTTTGGCGCCCTCCGCAGCAAAAAAGACAAACGTCCAGCTTTTGCTGCCACAGCAAAGGTGCCAGCGGGAAAACTCATGCTGGTCCTCACTGCCTCCTGGAACCCCTTCAAATGTTCCACACAATTTGGCCCTCTCTGCTTTCCTGCCGACTATATTCTCAAAAGCACCTTTTTTCACTTTTGTCGCCCTCTGGAGCAAAAAAGACAAATGTCCAGCTTTTGCTGCCACAGCAAAGGTGCCAGCTAGGAAAAGTGATGCTGGTCCTCACTTCCTCCTGGAACCCCTTCAAATGCCCCACACAATTTGGCCCTCTCTGCTTTCCTGCCGACTATATCCTCAAAAGCACCTTTTTTCACTTTTGGCGCCCTCCGCAGCAAAAAAGACAAACGTCCAGCTTTTGCTGCCACAGCAAAGGTGCCAGCAGGGAAAAGTCATGCTGGTCCTCACTGCCTCCTGGAACCCCTTCAAATGCCCCACACAATTTGGCCCTCTCTGCTTTCCTGCCGACTATATCCTCAAAAGCACCTTTTTTCACTTTTGGCGCTTTCCGCAGCAAAAAAGACAAATGTCCAGCTTTTGCTGCCACAGCAAAGGTGCCAGCTAGGAAAAGTGATGCTGGTCCTCACTGCCTCCTGGAACCCCTTCAAATGCCCCACACAATTTGGCCCTCTCTGCTTTCCTGCCGACTCTATCCTCAAAAGCACCTTTTTTCACTTTTGGCGCCCTCCGGAGCAAAAAAGACAAACGTCCAGCTTTTGCTGCCACAGCAAAGGTGCCAGCGGGGAAAAGTCATGCTGGTCCTCACTGCCTCCTGGAACCCCTTCAAATGCCCCACACAATTTGGCCCTCTCTGCTTTCCTGCCGAGTCTATGCTCAAAAGCACCTTTTTTCACTTTTGGCGCCCTCCGCAGCAAAAAAGACAAACGTCCAGCTTTTGCTGCCACAGCAAAGGTGCCAGCGGGAAAAGTCATGCTGGTCCTCACTGCCTCCTGGAACCCCTTCAAATGCCCCACACAATTTGGCCCTCTCTGCTTTCCTGCCGACTCTATCCTCAAAAGCACTTTTTTTCACTTTTGGCGCCCTCCGCAGCAAAAAAGACAAACGTCCAGCTTTTGCTGCCACAGCAAAGGTGCCAGCGGGGAAAAGTCATGCTGGTCCTCACTGCCTCCTGGAACCCCTTCAAATGCCCCACACAATTTGGCCCTCTCTGCTTTCCTGCCCACTCTATCCTCAAAAGTACCTTTTTTCACTTTTGGCGCCCTCCGCAGCAAAAAAGACAAACGTCCAGCTTTTGCTGCCACAGCAAAGGTGCCAGCGGGGAAAAGTGATGTTGGTCCTCACTGCCTCCTGGAACCCCTTCAAATGCCCCACACAATTTGGCCCTCTCTGCTTTCCTGCTGAGTCTATCCTCAAAAGCACCTTTTTTCACTTTTGGCGCCCTCCGCAGCAAAAAAGACAAACGTCCAGCTTTTGCTGCCACAGCAAAGGTGCCAGCGGGGAAAAGTCATGCTGGTCCTCACTGCCTCCGGGAACCCCTTCAAATGCCCCACACAATTTGGCCCTCTCTGCTTTCCTGCCCACTCTATCCTCAAAAGCACCTTTTTTCACTTTTGGCGCCCTCTGCAGCAAAAAAGACAAACGTCCAGCTTTTGCTGCCACAGCAAAGGTGCCAGCTAGGAAAAGTCATGCTGGTCCTCACTGCCTCCTGGAACCCCTTCAAATGCCCCACACAATTTGGCCCTCTCTGCTTTCCTGCCCACTCTATCCTCAAAAGCACCTTTTTTCACTTTTGGCGCCCTCCGCAGCAAAAAAGACAAACGTCCAGCTTTTGCTGCCACAGCAAAGGTGCCAGCGGGGAAAAGTCATGCTGGTCCTCACTGCCTCCTGGAACCCCTTCAAATGCCCCACACAATTTGGCCCTCTCTGCTTTCCTGCCGACTATATCCTCAAAAGCACCTTTTTTCACTTTTGGCGCCCTCCGCAGCAAAAAAGACAAATGTCCAGCTTTTGCTGCCACAGCAAAGGTGCCAGCTAGGAAAAGTGATGCTGGTCCTCACTGCCTCCTGGAACCCCTTCAAATGCCCCACACAATTTGGCCCTCTCTGCTTTCCTGCCGACTCTATCCTCAAAAGCACCTTTTTTCACTTTTGGCGCCCTCCGCAGCAAAAAAGACAAACGTCCAGTATTTGCTGCCACAGCAAAGGTGCCAGCGGGGAAAAGTCATGCTGGTCCTCACTGCCTCCTGGAACCCCTTCAAATGCCCCACACAATTTGGCCCTCTCTGCTTTCCTGCCCACTCTATCCTCAAAAGCACCTTTTTTCACTTTTGGCGCCCTCCGCAGCAAAAAAGACAAACGTCCAGCTTTTGCTGCCACAGCAAAGGTGCCAGCGGGGAAAAGTCATGCTGGTCCTCACTGCCTCCTGGAACCCCTTCAAATGCCCCACACAATTTGTCCCTCTCTGCTTTCCTGCCGACTCTATCCTCAAAAGCACCTTTTTTCACTTTTGGCGCCCTCCGCAGCAAAAAAGACAAACGTCCAGCTTTTGCTGCCACAGCAAAGGTGCCAGCGGGGAAAAGTCATGCTGGTCCTCACTGCCTCCTGGAACCCCTTCAAATGCCCCACACAATTTGGCCCTCTCTGCTTTCCTGCCGACTCTATCCTCAAAAGCACCTTTTTTCACTTTTGGCGCCCTCCACAGCAAAAAAGACAAACGTCCAGCTTTTGCTGCCACAGCAAAGGTGCCAGCAGGGAAAAGTCATGCTGGTCCTCACTGCCTCCTGGAAACCCTTCAAATGCCCCACTCAATTTTACCCTCTCTGTTTTCCTGCCGACTCTATCCTGAAAAGCACCTTTTTTCACTTTTGGCGCCCTCCGCAGCAAAAAAGACAAACGTCCAGCTTTTGCTGCCACAGCAAAGGTGCCAGCGGGGAAAAGTCATGCTGGTCCTCACTGCCTCCTGGAACCCCTTCAAATGCCCCACACAATTTGGCCCTCTCTGCTTTCCTGCCGACTCTATCCTCAAAAGCACCTTTTTTCACTTTTGGCGCCCTCCGCAGCAAAAAAGACAAACGTCCAGCTTTTGCTGCCACAGCAAAGGTGCCAGCGGGGAAAAGTCATGCTGGTCCTCACTGCCTCCTGGAACCCCTTCAAATGCCCCACACAATTTGGCCCTCTCTGCTTTCCTGCTGAGTCTATGCTCAAAAGCACCTTTTTTCACTTTTGGCGCCCTCCACAGCAAAAAAGACAAACGTCCAGCTTTTGCTGCCACAGCAAAGGTGCTAGCAGGGAAAAGTCATGCTGGTCCTCACTGCCTCCTGGACACCCTTCAAATGCCCCACTCAATTTTACCCTCTCTGTTTTCCTGCCGACTCTATCCTGAAAAGCACCTTTTTTCACTTTTGGCGCCCTCCGCAGCAAAAAAGACAAACGTCCAGCTTTTGCTGCCACAGCAAAGGTGCCAGCGGGGAAAAGTCATGCTGGTCCTCACTGCCTCCTGGAACCCCTTCAAATGCCCCACACAATTTGGCCCTCTCTGCTTTCCTGCCGACTCTATCCTCAAAAGCACCTTTTTTCACTTTTGGCGCCCTCCGCAGCAAAAAAGACAAACGTCCAGCTTTTGCTGCCACAGCAAAGGTGCCAGCGGGGAAAAGTCATGCTGGTCCTCACTGCCTCCTGGGACCCCTTCAAATGCCCCACACAATTTGGCCCTCTCCGCTTTCCTGCCCACTCTATCCTCAAAAGCACATTTTTTCACTTTTGGCGCCCTCCGCAGCAAAAAAGACAAACGTCCAGCTTTTGCTGCCACAGCAAAGGTGCCAGCGGGGAAAAGTCATGCTGGTCCTCACTGCCTCCTGGAACCCCTTCAAATGCCCCACACAATTTGGCCCTCTCTGCTTTCCTGCCGACTATATTCTCAAAAGCACCTTTTTTCACTTTTGGCGCCCTCTGGAGCAAAAAAGACAAATGTCCAGCTTTTGCTGCCACAGCAAAGGTGCCAGCTAGGAAAAGTGATGCTGGTCCTCACTGCCTCCTGGAACCCCTTCAAATGCCCCACACAATTTGGCCCTCTCTGCTTTCCTGCCGACTCTATCCTCAAAAGCACCTTTTTTCACTTTTGGCGCCCTCCGCAGCAAAAAAGACAAACGTCCAGCTTTTGCTGCCACAGCAAAGGTGCCAGCGGGGAAAAGTCATGCTGGTCCTCACTGCCTCCTGGAACCCCTTCAAATGCCCCACACAATTTGGCCCTCTCTGCTTTCCTGCCGACTCTATCCTCAAAAGCACCTTTTTTCACTTTTGGCGCCCTCCGCAGCAAAAAAGACAAACGTCCAGCTTTTGCTGCCACAGCAAAGGTGCCAGCGGGGAAAAGTCATGCTGGTCCTCACTGCCTCCTGGAACCCCTTCAAATGCCCCACACAATTTGGCCCTCTCTGCTTTCCTGCCCACTCTATCCTCAAAAGCACCTTTTTTTAACTTTTGGCGCCCTCCGCAGCAAAAAAGACAAACGTCCAGCTTTTGCTGCCACAGCAAAGGTGCCAGCGGGGAAAAGTCATGCTGGTCCTCACTGCCTCCTGGAACCCCTTCAAATGCCCCACACAATTTGGCCCTCTCTGCTTTCCTGCTGAGTCTATGCTCAAAAGCACCTTTTTTCACATTTGGCGCCCTCCACAGCAAAAAAGACAAACGTCCAGCTTTTGCTGCCACAGCAAAGGTGCCAGCGGGAAAAGTCATGCTGGTCCTCACTGCCTCCTGGAACCCCTTCAAATGCCCCACACAATTTGGCCCTCTCTGCTTTCCTGCCGACTCTATCCTCAAAAGCACTTTTTTTCACTTTTGGCGCCCTCCGCAGCAAAAAAGACAAACGTCCAGCTTTTGCTGCCACAGCAAAGGTGCCAGCGGGGAAAAGTCATGCTGGTCCTCACTGCCTCCTGGAACCCCTTCAAATGCCCCACACAATTTGGCCCTCTCTGCTTTCCTGCCCACTCTATCCTCAAAAGTACCTTTTTTCACTTTTGGCGCCCTCCGCAGCAAAAAAGACAAACGTCCAGCTTTTGCTGCCACAGCAAAGGTGCCAGCGGGGAAAAGTGATGTTGGTCCTCACTGCCTCCTGGAACCCCTTCAAATGCCCCACACAATTTGGCCCTCTCTGCTTTCCTGCTGAGTCTATCCTCAAAAGCACCTTTTTTCACTTTTGGCGCCCTCCGCAGCAAAAAAGACAAACGTCCAGCTTTTGCTGCCACAGCAAAGGTGCCAGCGGGGAAAAGTCATGCTGGTCCTCACTGCCTCCGGGAACCCCTTCAAATGCCCCACACAATTTGGCCCTCTCTGCTTTCCTGCCCACTCTATCCTCAAAAGCACCTTTTTTCACTTTTGGCGCCCTCTGCAGCAAAAAAGACAAACGTCCAGCTTTTGCTGCCACAGCAAAGGTGCCAGCTAGGAAAAGTCATGCTGGTCCTCACTGCCTCCTGGAACCCCTTCAAATGCCCCACACAATTTGGCCCTCTCTGCTTTCCTGCCCACTCTATCCTCAAAAGCACTTTTTTTCACTTTTGGCGCCCTCCGCAGCAAAAAAGACAAACATCCAGCTTTTGCTGCCACAGCAAAGGTGCCAGCGGGGAAAAGTCATGCTGGTCCTCACTGCCTCCTGGAACCCCTTCAAATGCCCCACACAATTTGGCCCTCTCTGCTTTCCTGCCCACTCTATCCTCAAAAGCACCTTTTTTCACTTTTGGCGCCCTCCGCAGCAAAAAAGACAAACGTCCAGCTTTTGCTGCCACAGCAAAGGTGCCAGCGGGGAAAAGTCATGCTGGTCCTCACTGCCTCCTGGAACCCCTTCAAATGCCCCACACAATTTGGCCCTCTCTGCTTTCCTGCCGACTCTATCCTCAAAAGCACCTTTTTTCACTTTTGGCGCCCTCCGCAGCAAAAAAGACAAACGTCCAGCTTTTGCTGCCACAGCAAAGGTGCCAGCGGGGAAAAGTCATGCTGGTCCTCACTGCCTCCTGGAACCCCTTCAAATGCCCCACACAATTTGGCCCTCTCTGCTTTCCTGCCGACTCTATCCTCAAAAGCACCTTTTTTCACTTTTGGCGCCCTCCACAGCAAAAAAGACAAACGTCCAGCTTTTGCTGCCACAGCAAAGGTGCCAGCAGGGAAAAGTCATGCTGGTCCTCACTGCCTCCTGGAAACCCTTCAAATGCCCCACTCAATTTTACCCTCTCTGTTTTCCTGCCGACTCTATCCTGAAAAGCACCTTTTTTCACTTTTGGCGCCCTCCGCAGCAAAAAAGACAAACGTCCAGCTTTTGCTGCCACAGCAAAGGTGCCAGCGGGGAAAAGTCATGCTGGTCCTCACTGCCTCCTGGAACCCCTTCAAATGCCCCACACAATTTGGCCCTCTCTGCTTTCCTGCCCACTCTATCCTCAAAAGCACCTTTTTTCACTTTTGGCGCCCTCCGCAGCAAAAAAGACAAACGTCCAGCTTTTGCTGCCACAGCAAAGGTGCCAGCGGGGAAAAGTCATGCTGGTCCTCACTGCCTCCTGGAACCCCTTCAAATGCCCCACACAATTTGGCCCTCTCTGCTTTCCTGCTGAGTCTATGCTCAAAAGCACCTTTTTTCACTTTTGGCGCCCTCCACAGCAAAAAAGACAAACGTCCAGCTTTTGCTGCCACAGCAAAGGTGCTAGCAGGGAAAAGTCATGCTGGTCCTCACTGCCTCCTGGACACCCTTCAAATGCCCCACTCAATTTTACCCTCTCTGTTTTCCTGCCGACTCTATCCTGAAAAGCACCTTTTTTCACTTTTGGCGCCCTCCGCAGCAAAAAAGACAAACGTCCAGCTTTTGCTGCCACAGCAAAGGTGCCAGCGGGGAAAAGTCATGCTGGTCCTCACTGCCTCCTGGAACCCCTTCAAATGCCCCACACAATTTGGCCCTCTCTGCTTTCCTGCCGACTCTATCCTCAAAAGCACCTTTTTTCACTTTTGGCGCCCTCCGCAGCAAAAAAGACAAACGTCCAGCTTTTGCTGCCACAGCAAAGGTGCCAGCGGGGAAAAGTCATGCTGGTCCTCACTGCCTCCTGGGACCCCTTCAAATGCCCCACACAATTTGGCCCTCTCCGCTTTCCTGCCCACTCTATCCTCAAAAGCACATTTTTTCACTTTTGGCGCCCTCCGCAGCAAAAAAGACAAACGTCCAGCTTTTGCTGCCACAGCAAAGGTGCCAGCGGGGAAAAGTCATGCTGGTCCTCACTGCCTCCTGGAACCCCTTCAAATGCCCCACACAATTTGGCCCTCTCTGCTTTCCTGCCGACTATATTCTCAAAAGCACCTTTTTTCACTTTTGGCGCCCTCTGGAGCAAAAAAGACAAATGTCCAGCTTTTGCTGCCACAGCAAAGGTGCCAGCTAGGAAAAGTGATGCTGGTCCTCACTGCCTCCTGGAACCCCTTCAAATGCCCCACACAATTTGGCCCTCTCTGCTTTCCTGCCGACTCTATCCTCAAAAGCACCTTTTTTCACTTTTGGCGCCCTCCGCAGCAAAAAAGACAAACGTCCAGCTTTTGCTGCCACAGCAAAGGTGCCAGCGGGGAAAAGTCATGCTGGTCCTCACTGCCTCCTGGAACCCCTTCAAATGCCCCACACAATTTGGCCCTCTCTGCTTTCCTGCCCACTCTATCCTCAAAAGCACCTTTTTTTAACTTTTGGCGCCCTCCGCAGCAAAAAAGACAAACGTCCAGCTTTTGCTGCCACAGCAAAGGTGCCAGCGGGGAAAAGTCATGCTGGTCCTCACTGCCTCCTGGAACCCCTTCAAATGCCCCACACAATTTGGCCCTCTCTGCTTTCCTGCTGAGTCTATGCTCAAAAGCACCTTTTTTCACATTTGGCGCCCTCCACAGCAAAAAAGACAAACGTCCAGCTTTTGCTGCCACAGCAAAGGTGCCAGCGGGGAAAAGTCATGCTGGTCCTCACTGCCTCCTGGAACCCCTTCAAATGCCCCACACAATTTGGCCCTCTCTGCTTTCCTGCCGACTCTATCCTGAAAAGCACCTTTTTTCACTTTTGGCGCCCTCCGCAGCAAAAAAGACAAACGTCCAGCTTTTGCTGCCACAGCAAAGGTGCCAGCGGGGAAAAGTCATGCTGGTCCTCACTGCCTCCTGGGACCCCTTCAAATGCCCCACACAATTTGGCCCTCTCCGCTTTCCTGCCCACTCTATCCTCAAAAGCACCTTTTTTCACTTTTGGCGCCCTCCGCAGCAAAAAAGACAAACGTCCAGCTTTTGCTGCCACAGCAAAGGTGCCAGCGGGGAAAAGTCATGCTGGTCCTCACTGCCTCCTGGAACCCCTTCAAATGCCCCACACAATTTGGCCCTCTCTGCTTTCCTGCCGACTCTATCCGCAAAAGCACCTTTTTTCACTTTTGGCGCCCTCCGCAGCAAAAAAGACAAACGTCCAGCTTTTGCTGCCACAGCAAAGGTGCCAGCGGGGAAAAGTCATGCTGGTCCTCACTGCCTCCTGGAACCCCTTCAAATGCCCCACACAATTTGGCCCTCTCTGCTTTCCTGCCCACTCTATCCTCAAAAGCACCTTTTTTTCACTTTTGGCGCCCTCCGCAGCAAAAAAGACAAACGTCCAGCTTTTGCTGCCACAGCAAAGGTGCCAGCGGGGAAAAGTCATGCTGGTCCTCACTGCCTCCTGGAACCCCTTCAAATGCCCCACACAATTTGGCCCTCTCTGCTTTCCTGCTGAGTCTATGCTCAAAAGCACCTTTTTTCACATTTGGCGCCCTCCACAGCAAAAAAGACAAACGTCCAGCTTTTGCTGCCACAGCAAAGGTGCCAGCGGGGAAAAGTCATGCTGGTCCTCACTGCCTCCTGGAAACCCTTCAAATGCCCCACTCAATTTTACCCTCTCTGTTTTCCTGCCGACTCTATCCTGAAAAGCACCTTTTTTCACTTTTGGCGCCCTCCGCAGCAAAAAAGACAAACGTCCAGCTTTTGCTGCCACAGCAAAGGTGCCAGCGGGGAAAAGTCATGCTGGTCCTCACTGCCTCCTGGAACCCCTTCAAATGCCCCACACAATTTGGCCCTCTCTGCTTTCCTGCCCACTCTATCCTCAAAAGCACCTTTTTTCACTTTTGGCGCCCTCCGCAGCAAAAAAGACAAACGTCCAGCTTTTGCTGCCTCAGCAAAGGTGCCAGCGGGGAAAAGTCATGCTGGTCCTCACTGCCTCCTGGAACCCCTTCAAATGCCCCACACAATTTGGCCCTCTCTGCTTTCCTGCCGACTCTATCCTCAAAAGCACCTTTTTTCACTTTTGGCGCCCTCCGCAGCAAAAAAGACAAACGTCCAGCTTTTGCTGCCACAGCAAAGGTGCCAGCGGGGAAAAGTCATGCTGGTCCTCACTGCCTCCTGGAACCCCTTCAAATGCCCCACACAATTTGGCCCTCTCTGCTTTCCTGCCCACTCTATCCTCAAAAGCACCTTTTTTTAACTTTTGGCGCCCTCCGCAGCAAAAAAGACAAACGTCCAGCTTTTGCTGCCACAGCAAAGGTGCCAGCGGGGAAAAGTCATGCTGGTCCTCACTGCCTCCTGGAACCCCTTCAAATGCCCCACACAATTTGGCCCTCTCTGCTTTCCTGCCGAGTCTATGCTCAAAAGCACCTTTTTTCACATTTGGCGCCCTCCACAGCAAAAAAGACAAACGTCCAGCTTTTGCTGCCACAGCAAAGGTGCCAGCGGGGAAAAGTCATGCTGGTCCTCACTGCCTCCTGGAACCCCTTCAAATGCCCCACACAATTTGGCCCTCTCTGCTTTCCTGCCGACTCTATCCTGAAAAGCACCTTTTTTCACTTTTGGCGCCCTCCGCAGCAAAAAAGACAAACGTCCAGCTTTTGCTGCCACAGCAAAGGTGCCAGCGGGGAAAAGTCATGCTGGTCCTCACTGCCTCCTGGGACCCCTTCAAATGCCCCACACAATTTGGCCCTCTCCGCTTTCCTGCCCACTCTATCCTCAAAAGCACCTTTTTTCACTTTTGGCGCCCTCCGCAGCAAAAAAGACAAACGTCCAGCTTTTGCTGCCACAGCAAAGGTGCCAGCGGGGAAAAGTCATGCTGGTCCTCACTGCCTCCTGGAACCCCTTCAAATGCCCCACACAATTTGGCCCTCTCTGCTTTCCTGCCGACTCTATCCTCAAAAGCACCTTTTTTCACTTTTGGCGCCCTCCGCAGCAAAAAAGACAAACGTCCAGCTTTTGCTGCCACAGCAAAGGTGCCAGCGGGGAAAAGTCATGCTGGTCCTCACTGCCTCCTGGAACCCCTTCAAATGCCCCACACAATTTGGCCCTCTCTGCTTTCCTGCCGACTCTATCCTCAAAAGCACCTTTTTTCACTTTTGGCGCCCTCCGCAGCAAAAAAGACAAACGTCCAGCTTTTGCTGCCACAGCAAAGGTGCCAGCGGGGAAAAGTCATGCTGGTCCTCACTGCCTCCTGGAACCCCTTCAAATGCCCCACACAATTTGGCCCTCTCTGCTTTCCTGCCCACTCTATCCTCAAAAGCACCTTTTTTTCACTTTTGGCGCCCTCCGCAGCAAAAAAGACAAACGTCCAGCTTTTGCTGCCACAGCAAAGGTGCCAGCGGGGAAAAGTCATGCTGGTCCTCACTGCCTCCTGGAACCCCTTCAAATGCCCCACACAATTTGGCCCTCTCTGCTTTCCTGCTGAGTCTATGCTCAAAAGCACCTTTTTTCACATTTGGCGCCCTCCACAGCAAAAAAGACAAACGTCCAGCTTTTGCTGCCACAGCAAAGGTGCCAGCGGGGAAAAGTCATGCTGGTCCTCACTGCCTCCTGGAAACCCTTCAAATGCCCCACTCAATTTTACCCTCTCTGTTTTCCTGCCGACTCTATCCTGAAAAGCACCTTTTTTCACTTTTGGCGCCCTCCGCAGCAAAAAAGACAAACGTCCAGCTTTTGCTGCCACAGCAAAGGTGCCAGCGGGGAAAAGTCATGCTGGTCCTCACTGCCTCCTGGAACCCCTTCAAATGCCCCACACAATTTGGCCCTCTCTGCTTTCCTGCCCACTCTATCCTCAAAAGCACCTTTTTTCACTTTTGGCGCCCTCCGCAGCAAAAAAGACAAACGTCCAGCTTTTGCTGCCTCAGCAAAGGTGCCAGCGGGGAAAAGTCATGCTGGTCCTCACTGCCTCCTGGGACCCCTTCAAATGCCCCACACAATTTGGCCCTCTCCGCTTTCCTGCCCACTCTATCCTCAAAAGCACATTTTTTCACTTTTGGCGCCCTCCGCAGCAAAAAAGACAAACGTCCAGCTTTTGCTGCCACAGCAAAGGTGCCAGCGGGGAAAAGTCATGCTGGTCCTCACTGCCTCCTGGAACCCCTTCAAATGCCCCACACAATTTGGCCCTCTCTGCTTTCCTGCCGACTATATTCTCAAAAGCACCTTTTTTCACTTTTGGCGCCCTCTGGAGCAAAAAAGACAAATGTCCAGCTTTTGCTGCCACAGCAAAGGTGCCAGCTAGGAAAAGTGATGCTGGTCCTCACTGCCTCCTGGAACCCCTTCAAATGCCCCACACAATTTGGCCCTCTCTGCTTTCCTGCCGACTCTATCCTCAAAAGCACCTTTTTTCACTTTTGGCGCCCTCCGCAGCAAAAAAGACAAACGTCCAGCTTTTGCTGCCACAGCAAAGGTGCCAGCGGGGAAAAGTCATGCTGGTCCTCACTGCCTCCTGGAACCCCTTCAAATGCCCCACACAATTTGGCCCTCTCTGCTTTTCTGCCGACTATATCCTCAATAGCACCTTTTTTCACTTTTGGCGCCCTCTGGAGCAAAAAAGACAAATGTCCAGCTTTTGCTGCCACAGCAAAGGTGCCAGCGGGGAAAAGTCATGCTGGTCCTCACTGCCTCCTGGAACCCCTTCAAATGCCCCACACAATTTGGCCCTCTCTGCTTTCCTGCCGACTCTATCCTCAAAAGCACCTTTTTTCACTTTTGGCGCCCTCCGCAGCAAAAAAGACAAACGTCCAGCTTTTGCTGCCACAGCAAAGGTGCCAGCGGGGAAAAGTCATGCTGGTCCTCACTGCCTCCTGGAACCCCTTCAAATGCCCCACACAATTTGGCCCTCTCAGCTTTCCTGCCCACTCTATCCTCAAAAGCACCTTTTTTCACTTTTGGCTCCCTCCGCAGCAAAAAAGACAAACGTCCAGCTTTTGCTGCCACAGCAAAGGGGCCAGCGGGGAAAAGTCATGCTGGTCCTCACTGCCTCCTGGAACCCCTTCAAATGCCCCACACAATTTGGCCCTCTCTGCTTTCCTGCTGAGTCTATGCTCAAAAGCACCTTTTTTCACATTTGGCGCCCTCCGCAGCAAAAAAAGACAAACGTCCAGCTTTTGCTGCCACAGCAAAGGTGCCAGCAGGGAAAAGTGATGCTGGTCCTCTCTGCCTCCTGGAACCCCTTCAAATGCCCCACACAATTTGGCCCTCTCTGCTTTCCTGCCCACTCTATCCTCAAAAGCACCTTTTTTCACATTTGGCGCCCTCCGCAGCAAAAAAAGACAAACGTCCAGCTTTTGCTGCCACAGCAAAAGTGCCAGCGGGGAAAAGTCATGCTGGTCCTCACTGCCTCCTGGAACCCCTTCAAATGCCCCACACAATTTGGCCCTCTCTGCTTTCCTGCCGACTCTATCCTCAAAAGCACCTTTTTTCACTTTTGGCGCCCTCCGCAGCAAAAAAGACAAACGTCCAGCTTTTGCTGCCACAGCAAAGGTGCCAGCTAGGAAAAGGGATGCTGGTCCTCACTGCCTCCTGGAACCCCTTCAAATGCCCCACACAATTTGGCCCTCTCTGCTTTCCTGCCCACTCTATCCTCAAAAGCACCTTTTTTCACTTTTGGCGCCCTCCGCAGCAAAAAAGACAAACGTCCAGCTTTTGCTGCCACAGCAAAGGTGCGAGCAGGAAAAAGTCATGCTGGTCCTCACTGCCTCCTGGAAACCCTTCAAATGCCCCACACAATTTGGCCCTCTCTGCTTTCCTGCCCACTCTATCCTCAAAAGCACCTTTTTTCACATTTGGCGCCCTCCGCAGCAAAAAAAGACAAACGTCCAGCTTTTGCTGCCACAGCAAAAGTGCCAGCGGGGAAAAGTCATGCTGGTCCTCACTGCCTCCTGGAACCCCTTCAAATGCCCCACACAATTTGGCCCTCTCTGCTTTCCTGCCGACTCTATGCTCAAAAGCACCTTTTTTCACTTTTGGCGCCCTCCGCAGCAAAAAAGACAAACGTCCAGCTTTTGCTGCCACAGCAAAGGTGCCAGCTAGGAAAAGGGATGCTGGTCCTCACTGCCTCCTGGAACCCCTTCAAATGCCCCACACAATTTGGCACTCTCTGCTTTCCTGCCCACTCTATCCTCAAAAGCACCTTTTTTCACTTTTGGCGCCCTCCGCAGCAAAAAAGACAAACGTCCAGCTTTTGCTGCCACAGCAAAGGTGCGAGCAGGAAAAAGTCATGCTGGTCCTCACTGCCTCCTGAAACCCCTTCAAATGCCCCACACAATTTGGCCCTCTCTGCTTTCCTGCTGAGTCTATGCTCAAAAGCACCTTTTTTCATATTTGGCAGCCTCCGGAGCAAAAAAGAGAAACGTCCAGCTTTTGCTGCCACAGCAAAGGTGCCAGCGGGGAAAAGTCATGCTGGTCCTCACTGCCTCCTGGGACCCCTTCAAATGCCCCACACAATTTGGCCCTCTCTGCTTTCCTGCCGACTCTATCCTCAAAAGCACCTTTTTTCACTTTTGGCGCCCTCCGCAGCAAAAAAGACAAACGTCCAGCTTTTGCTGCCACAGCAAAGGTGCCAGCGGGGAAAAGTCATGCTGGTCCTCACTGCCTCCTGGAACCCCTTCAAATGCCCCACACAATTTGGCCCTCTCTGCTTTTCTGCCGACTATATCCTCAATAGCACCTTTTTTCACTTTTGGCGCCCTCTGGAGCAAAAAAGACAAACGTCCAGCTTTTGCTGCCACAGCAAAGGTGCCAGCGGGGAAAAGTCATGCTGGTCCTCACTGCCTCCTGGAACCCCTTCAAATGCCCCACACAATTTGGCCCTCTCTGCTTTCCTGCCCACTCTATCCTCAAAAGCACCTTTTTTCACTTTTGGCTCCCTCCGCAGCAAAAAAGACAAACGTCCAGCTTTTGCTGCCACAGCAAAGGTGCCAGCGGGGAAAAGTCATGCTGGTCCTCACTGCCTCCTGGAACCCCTTCAAATGCCCCACACAATTTGGCCCTCTCTGCTTTCCTGCCGACTCTATCCTCAAAAGCACCTTTTTTCACTTTTGGCGCCCTCCGCAGCAAAAAAGACAAACGTCCAGCTTTTGCTGCCTCAGCAAAGGTGCCAGCGGGGAAAAGTCATGCTGGTCCTCACTGCCTCCTGGGACCCCTTCAAATGCCCCACACAATTTGGCCCTCTCCGCTTTCCTGCCCACTCTATCCTCAAAAGCACATTTTTTCACTTTTGGCGCCCTCCGCAGCAAAAAAGACAAACGTCCAGCTTTTGCTGCCACAGCAAAGGTGCCAGCGGGGAAAAGTCATGCTGGTCCTCACTGCCTCCTGGAACCCCTTCAAATGCCCCACACAATTTGGCCCTCTCTGCTTTCCTGCCGACTATATTCTCAAAAGCACCTTTTTTCACTTTTGGCGCCCTCTGGAGCAAAAAAGACAAATGTCCAGCTTTTGCTGCCACAGCAAAGGTGCCAGCTAGGAAAAGTGATGCTGGTCCTCACTGCCTCCTGGAACCCCTTCAAATGCCCCACACAATTTGGCCCTCTCTGCTTTCCTGCCGACTCTATCCTCAAAAGCACCTTTTTTCACTTTTGGCGCCCTCCGCAGCAAAAAAGACAAACGTCCAGCTTTTGCTGCCACAGCAAAGGTGCCAGCGGGGAAAAGTCATGCTGGTCCTCACTGCCTCCTGGAACCCCTTCAAATGCCCCACACAATTTGGCCCTCTCTGCTTTCCTGCCCACTCTATCCTCAAAAGCACCTTTTTTTAACTTTTGGCGCCCTCCGCAGCAAAAAAGACAAACGTCCAGCTTTTGCTGCCACAGCAAAGGTGCCAGCGGGGAAAAGTCATGCTGGTCCTCACTGCCTCCTGGAACCCCTTCAAATGCCCCACACAATTTGGCCCTCTCTGCTTTCCTGCCGAGTCTATGCTCAAAAGCACCTTTTTTCACATTTGGCGCCCTCCACAGCAAAAAAGACAAACGTCCAGCTTTTGCTGCCACAGCAAAGGGGCCAGCGGGGAAAAGTCATGCTGGTCCTCACTGCCTCCTGGAACCCCTTCAAATGCCCCACACAATTTGGCCCTCTCTGCTTTCCTGCCGACTCTATCCTGAAAAGCACCTTTTTTCACTTTTGGCGCCCTCCGCAGCAAAAAAGACAAACGTCCAGCTTTTGCTGCCACAGCAAAGGTGCCAGCGGGGAAAAGTCATGCTGGTCCTCACTGCCTCCTGGGACCCCTTCAAATGCCCCACACAATTTGGCCCTCTCCGCTTTCCTGCCCACTCTATCCTCAAAAGCACCTTTTTTCACTTTTGGCGCCCTCCGCAGCAAAAAAGACAAACGTCCAGCTTTTGCTGCCACAGCAAAGGTGCCAGCGGGGAAAAGTCATGCTGGTCCTCACTGCCTCCTGGAACCCCTTCAAATGCCCCACACAATTTGGCCCTCTCTGCTTTCCTGCCGACTCTATCCTCAAAAGCACCTTTTTTCACTTTTGGCGCCCTCCGCAGCAAAAAAGACAAACGTCCAGCTTTTGCTGCCACAGCAAAGGTGCCAGCGGGGAAAAGTCATGCTGGTCCTCACTGCCTCCTGGAACCCCTTCAAATGCCCCACACAATTTGGCCCTCTCTGCTTTCCTGCCGACTCTATCCTCAAAAGCACCTTTTTTCACTTTTGGCGCCCTCCACAGCAAAAAAGACAAACGTCCAGCTTTTGCTGCCACAGCAAAGGTGCCAGCGGGGAAAAGTCATGCTGGTCCTCACTGCCTCCTGGAACCCCTTCAAATGCCCCACACAATTTGGCCCTCTCTGCTTTCCTGCCCACTCTATCCTCAAAAGCACCTTTTTTTCACTTTTGGCGCCCTCCGCAGCAAAAAAGACAAACGTCCAGCTTTTGCTGCCACAGCAAAGGTGCCAGCGGGGAAAAGTCATGCTGGTCCTCACTGCCTCCTGGAACCCCTTCAAATGCCCCACACAATTTGGCCCTCTCTGCTTTCCTGCTGAGTCTATGCTCAAAAGCACCTTTTCTCACATTTGGCGCCCTCCACAGCAAAAAAGACAAACGTCCAGCTTTTGCTGCCACAGCAAAGGTGCCAGCGGGGAAAAGTCATGCTGGTCCTCACTGCCTCCTGGAAACCCTTCAAATGCCCCACTCAATTTTACCCTCTCTGTTTTCCTGCCGACTCTATCCTGAAAAGCACCTTTTTTCACTTTTGGCGCCCTCCGCAGCAAAAAAGACAAACGTCCAGCTTTTGCTGCCACAGCAAAGGTGCCAGCGGGGAAAAGTCATGCTGGTCCTCACTGCCTCCTGGAACCCCTTCAAATGCCCCACACAATTTGGCCCTCTCTGCTTTCCTGCCGACTCTATCCTCAAAAGCACCTTTTTTCACTTTTGGCGCCCTCCGCAGCAAAAAAGACAAACGTCCAGCTTTTGCTGCCTCAGCAAAGGTGCCAGCGGGGAAAAGTCATGCTGGTCCTCACTGCCTCCTGGGACCCCTTCAAATGCCCCACACAATTTGGCCCTCTCCGCTTTCCTGCCCACTCTATCCTCAAAAGCACATTTTTTCACTTTTGGCGCCCTCCGCAGCAAAAAAGACAAACGTCCAGCTTTTGCTGCCACAGCAAAGGTGCCAGCGGGGAAAAGTCATGCTGGTCCTCACTGCCTCCTGGAACCCCTTCAAATGCCCCACACAATTTGGCCCTCTCTGCTTTCCTGCCGACTATATTCTCAAAAGCACCTTTTTTCACTTTTGGCGCCCTCTGGAGCAAAAAAGACAAATGTCAAGCTTTTGCTGCCACAGCAAAGGTGCCAGCTAGGAAAAGTGATGCTGGTCCTCACTGCCTCCTGGAACCCCTTCAAATGCCCCACACAATTTGGCCCTCTCTGCTTTCCTGCCGACTCTATCCTCAAAAGCACCTTTTTTCACTTTTGGCGCCCTCTGGAGCAAAAAAGACAAACGTCCAGCTTTTGCTGCCACAGCAAAGGTGCCAGCGGGAAAAAGTCATGCTGGTCCTCACTGCCTCCTGGAACCCCTTCAAATGCCCCACACAATTTGGCCCTCTCTGCTTTTCTGCCGACTATATCCTCAATAGCACCTTTTTTCACTTTTGGCGCCCTCTGGAGTAAAAAAGACAAATGTCCAGCTTTAGCTGCCACAGCAAAGGTGCCAGCGGGGAAAAGTCATGCTGGTCCTCACTGCCTCCTGGAACCCCTTCAAATGCCCCACACAATTTGGCCCTCTCTGCTTTCCTGCCGACTCTATCCTCAAAAGCACCTTTTTTCACTTTTGGCGCCCTCCGCAGCAAAAAAGACAAACGTCCAGCTTTTGCTGCCACAGCAAAGGTGCCAGCGGGGAAAAGTCATGCTGGTCCTCACTGCCTCCTGGAACCCCTTCAAATGCCCCACACAATTTGGCCCTCTCAGCTTTCCTGCCCACTCTATCCTCAAAAGCACCTTTTTTCACTTTTGGCTCCCTCCGCAGCAAAAAAGACAAACGTCCAGCTTTTGCTGCCACAGCAAAGGGGCCAGCGGGGAAAAGTCATGCTGGTCCTCACTGCCTCCTGGAACCCCTTCAAATGCCCCACACAATTTGGCCCTCTCTGCTTTCCTGCTGAGTCTATGCTCAAAAGCACCTTTTTTCACATTTGGCGCCCTCCGCAGCAAAAAAAGACAAACGTCCAGCTTTTGCTGCCACAGCAAAGGTGCCAGCTAGGAAAAGGGATGCTGGTCCTCACTGCCTCCTGGAACCCCTTCAAATGCCCCACACAATTTGGCACTCTCTGCTTTCCTGCCCACTCTATCCTCAAAAGCACCTTTTTTCACTTTTGGCGCCCTCCGCAGCAAAAAAGACAAACGTCCAGCTTTTGCTGCCACAGCAAAGGTGCGAGCAGGAAAAAGTCATGCTGGTCCTCACTGCCTCCTGGAAACCCTTCAAATGCCCCACACAATTTGGCCCTCTCTGCTTTCCTGCCCACTCTATCCTCAAAAGCACCTTTTTTTACATTTGGCGCCCTCCGCAGCAAAAAAAGACAAACGTCCAGCTTTTGCTGCCACAGCAAAAGTGCCAGCGGGGAAAAGTCATGCTGGTCCTCACTGCCTCCTGGAACCCCTTCAAATGCCCCACACAATTTGGCCCTCTCTGCTTTCCTGCCGACTCTATGCTCAAAAGCACCTTTTTTCACTTTTGGCGCCCTCCGCAGCAAAAAAGACAAACGTCCAGCTTTTGCTGCCACAGCAAAGGTGCCAGCTAGGAAAAGGGATGCTGGTCCTCACTGCCTCCTGGAACCCCTTCAAATGCCCCACACAATTTGGCACTCTCTGCTTTCCTGCCCACTCTATCCTCAAAAGCACCTTTTTTCACTTTTGGCGCCCTCCGCAGCAAAAAAGACAAACGTCCAGCTTTTGCTGCCACAGCAAAGGTGCGAGCAGGAAAAAGTCATGCTGGTCCTCACTGCCTCCTGAAACCCCTTCAAATGCCCCACACAATTTGGCCCTCTCTGCTTTCCTGCTGAGTCTATGCTCAAAAGCACCTTTTTTCATATTTGGCAGCCTCCGGAGCAAAAAAGAGAAACGTCCAGCTTTTGCTACCACAGCAAAGGTGCCAGCGGGGAAAAGTCGCGCTGGTCCTCACTGCCTCCTGGAAACCCTTCAAATGCCCCACACAATTTGGCCCTCTATGTTTTCCTGCCCACTCTATCCTCAAAAGCACCTTTTTTCACTTTTGGCGCCCTCCGCAGCAAAAAAGACAAACGTCCAGCTTTTGCTGCCACAGCAAAGGTGCCAGCGGGGAAAAGTCATGCTGGTCCTCACTGCCTCCTGGGACCCCTTCAAATGCCCCACACAATTTGGCCCTCTCTGCTTTCCTGCCGACTCTATCCTCAAAAGCACCTTTTTTCACTTTTGGCGCCCTCCGCAGCAAAAAAGACAAACGTCCAGCTTTTGCTGCCACAGCAAAGGTGCCAGCGGGGAAAAGTCATGCTGGTCCTCACTGCCTCCTGGAACCCCTTCAAATGCCCCACACAATTTGGCCCTCTCTGCTTTTCTGCCGACTATATCCTCAATAGCACCTTTTTTCACTTTTGGCGCCCTCTGGAGCAAAAAAGACAAACGTCCAGCTTTTGCTGCCACAGCAAAGGTGCCAGCGGGGAAAAGTCATGCTGGTCCTCACTGCCTCCTGGAACCCCTTCAAATGCCCCACACAATTTGGCCCTCTCTGCTTTCCTGCCCACTCTATCCTCAAAAGCACCTTTTTTCACTTTTGGCTCCCTCCGCAGCAAAAAAGACAAACGTCCAGCTTTTGCTGCCACAGCAAAGGGGCCAGCGGGGAAAAGTCATGCTGGTCCTCACTGCCTCCTGGAACCCCTTCAAATGCCCCACACAATTTGGCCCTCTCTGCTTTCCTGCTGAGTCTATGCTCAAAAGCACCTTTTTTCACATTTGGCGCCCTCCGCAGCAAAAAAAGACAAACGTCCAGCTTTTGCTGCCACAGCAAAGGTGCCAGCAGGGAAAAGTGATGCTGGTCCTCTCTGCCTCCTGGAACCCCTTCAAATGCCCCACACAATTTGGCCCTCTCTGCTTTCCTGCCCACTCTATCCTCAAAAGCACCTTTTTTCACATTTGGCGCCCTCCGCAGCAAAAAAAGACAAACGTCCAGCTTTTGCTGCCACAGCAAAAGTGCCAGCGGGGAAAAGTCATGCTGGTCCTCACTGCCTCCTGGAACCCCTTCAAATGCCCCACACAATTTGGCCCTCTCTGCTTTCCTGCCCACTCTATCCTCAAAAGCACCTTTTTTCACTTTTGGCGCCCTCCGCAGCAAAAAAGACAAACGTCCAGCTTTTGCTGCCACAGCAAAGGTGCCAGCTAGGAAAAGGGATGCTGGTCCTCACTGCCTCCTGGAACCCCTTCAAATGCCCCACACAATTTGGCACTCTCTGCTTTCCTGCCCACTCTATCCTCAAAAGCACCTTTTTTCACTTTTGGCGCCCTCCGCAGCAAAAAAGACAAACGTCCAGCTTTTGCTGCCACAGCAAAGGTGCGAGCAGGAAAAAGTCATGCTGGTCCTCACTGCCTCCTGGAAACCCTTCAAATGCCCCACACAATTTGGCCCTCTCTGCTTTCCTGCCCACTCTATCCTCAAAAGCACCTTTTTTCACATTTGGCGCCCTCCGCAGCAAAAAAAGACAAACGTCCAGCTTTTGCTGCCACAGCAAAAGTGCCAGCGGGGAAAAGTCATGCTGGTCCTCACTGCCTCCTGGAACCCCTTCAAATGCCCCACACAATTTGGCCCTCTCTGCTTTCCTGCCGACTCTATCCTCAAAAGCACCTTTTTTCACTTTTGGCGCCCTCCGCAGCAAAAAAGACAAACGTCCAGCTTTTGCTGCCACAGCAAAGGTGCCAGCTAGGAAAAGTGATGCTGGTCCTCACTGCCTCCTGGAACCCCTTCAAATGCCCCACACAATTTGGCACTCTCTGCTTTCCTGCCCACTCTATCCTCAAAAGCACCTTTTTTCACTTTTGGCGCCCTCCGCAGCAAAAAAGACAAACGTCCAGCTTTTGCTGCCACAGCAAAGGTGCGAGCAGGAAAAAGTCATGCTGGTCCTCACTGCCTCCTGAAACCCCTTCAAATGCCCCACACAATTTGGCCCTCTCTGCTTTCCTGCTGAGTCTATGCTCAAAAGCACCTTTTTTCATATTTGGCAGCCTCCGGAGCAAAAAAGAGAAACGTCCAGCTTTTGCTACCACAGCAAAGGTGCCAGAGGGGAAAAGTCGCGCTGGTCCTCAGTGCCTCCTGGAAACCCTTCAAATGCCTCACACAATTTGGCCCTCTATGTTTTCCTGCCCACTCTATCCTCAAAAGCACCTTTTTCACTTTTGGCGCCCTCCGCAGCAAAAAAGACAAACGTCCAGCTTTTGCTGCCACAGCAAAGGTGCCAGCGGGGAAAAGTCATGCTGGTCCTCACTGCCTCCTGGGACCCCTTCAAATGCCCCACACAATTTGGCCCTCTCTGCTTTCCTGCCGACTCTATCCTCAAAAGCACCTTTTTTCACTTTTGGCGCCCTCCGCAGCAAAAAAGACAAACGTCCAGCTTTTGCTGCCACAGCAAAGGTGCCAGCGGGGAAAAGTCATGCTGGTCCTCACTGCCTCCTGGAACCCCTTCAAATGCCCCACACAATTTGGCCCTCTCTGCTTTCCTGCCCACTCTATCCTCAAAAGCACCTTTTTTCACTTTTGGCGCCCTCCGCAGCAAAAAAGACAAACGTCCAGCTTTTGCTGCCACAGCAAAGGTGCCAGCGGGGAAAAGTCATGCTGGTCCTCACTGCCTCTTGGAACCCATTCAAATGCCCCACACAATTTGGCCCTCTCTGCTTTCCTGCCGACTCTATCCTCAAAAGCACCTTTTTTTCTCATTTGGCGCCCTCCGCAGCAAAAAAGACAAACGTCCAGCTTTTGCTGCCACAGCAAATGTGCCAGCGGGAAAAGTCATGCTGGTCCTCACTGCCTCCTGGAACCCCTTCAAATGCCCCACACAATTTGGCCCTCTCTGCTTTCCTGCCGACTCTATCCTGAAAAGCACCTTTTTTCACTTTTGGCGCCCTCCGCAGCAAAAAAGACAAACGTCCAGCTTTTGCTGCCACAGCAAAGGTGCCAGCGGGGAAAAGTCATGCTGGTCCTCACTGCCTCCTGGAACCCCTTCAAATGCCCCACACAATTTGGCACTCTCTGCTTTCCTGCCCACTCTATCCTCAAAAGCATCTTTTTTTTTACTTTTGGCGCCCTCCGCAGCAAAAAAGACAAACGTCCAGCTTTTGCTGCCACAGCAAAGGTGCCAGCGGGAAAAAGTCATGCTGGTCCTCACTGCCTCCTGGAACCCCTTCAAATGCCCCACACAATTTGGCCCTCTCTGCTTTCCTGCCCACTCTATCCTCAAAAGCACCTTTTTTCACTTTTGGCGCCCTCCGGAGCAAAAAAGACAAACGTCCAGCTTTTGCTGCCACAGCAAAGGTGCCAGCGGGGAAAAGTCATGCTGGTCCTCACTGCCTCCTGGAACCCCTTCAAATGCCCCACACAATTTGGCACTCTCTGCTTTCCTGCCCACTCTATCCTCAAAAGCATCTTTTTTCACTTTTGGCGCCCTCCGCAGCAAAAAAGACAAACGTCCAGCTTTTGCTGCCACAGCAAAGGTGCCAGCGGGGAAAAGTCATGCTGGTCCTCACTGCCTCCTGGAACCCCTACAAATGCCCCACACAATTTGGCCCTCTCTGCTTTCCTGCCCACTCTATCCTCAAAAGCACCTTTTTTCAATTTTGGCTCCCTCCGCAGCAAAAAAGACAAACGTCCAGCTTTTGCTGCCACAGCAAAGGGGCCAGCGGGGAAAAGTCATGCTGGTCCTCACTGCCTCCTGGAACCCCTTCAAATGCCCCACACAATTTGGCCCTCTCTGCTTTCCTGCTGAGTCTATGCTCAAAAGCACCTTTTTTCACATTTGGCGCCCTCCGCAGCAAAAAAAGACAAACGTCCAGCTTTTGCTGCCACAGCAAAGGTGCCAGCAGGGAAAAGTGATGCTGGTCCTCTCTGCCTCCTGGAACCCCTTCAAATGCCCCACACAATTTGGCCCTCTCTGCTTTCCTGCCCACTCTATCCTCAAAAGCACCTTTTTTCACATTTGGCGCCCTCCGCAGCAAAAAAAGACAAACGTCCAGCTTTTGCTGCCACAGCAAAAGTGCCAGCGGGGAAAAGTCATGCTGGTCCTCACTGCCTCCTGGAACCCCTTCAAATGCCCCACACAATTTGGCCCTCTCTGCTTTCCTGCCCACTCTATCCTCAAAAGCACCTTTTTTCACTTTTGGCGCCCTCCGCAGCAAAAAAGACAAACGTCCAGCTTTTGCTGCCACAGCAAAGGTGCCAGCTAGGAAAAGGGATGCTGGTCCTCACTGCCTCCTGGAACCCCTTCAAATGCCCCACACAATTTGGCACTCTCTGCTTTCCTGCCCACTCTATCCTCAAAAGCACCTTTTTTCACTTTTGGCGCCCTCCGCAGCAAAAAAGACAAACGTCCAGCTTTTGCTGCCACAGCAAAAGTGCCAGCGGGGAAAAGTCATGCTGGTCCTCACTGCCTCCTGGAACCCCTTCAAATGCCCCACACAATTTGGCCCTCTCTGCTTTCCTGCCGAGTCTATGCTCAAAAGCACCTTTTTTCACTTTTGGCGCCCTCCGCAGCAAAAAAGACAAACGTCCAGCTTTTGCTGCCACAGCAAAGGTGCCAGCTAGGAAAAGGGATGCTGGTCCTCACTGCCTCCTGGAACCCCTTCAAATGCCCCACACAATTTGGCCCTCTCTGCTTTCCTGCCCACTCTATCCTCAAAAGCACCTTTTTTCACTTTTGGCGCCCTCCGCAGCAAAAAAGACAAACGTCCAGCTTTTGCTGCCACAGCAAAGGTGCCAGCGGGGAAAAGTCATGCTGGTCCTCACTGCCTCCTGGAACCCCTTCAAATGCCCCACACAATTTGGCACTCTCTGCTTTCCTGCCCACTCTATCCTCAAAAGCATCTTTTTTCACTTTTGGCGCCCTCCGCAGCAAAAAAGACAAACGTCCAGCTTTTGCTGCCACAGCAAAGGTGCCAGCGGGGAAAAGTCATGCTGGTCCTCACTGCCTCCTGGAACCCCTACAAATGCCCCACACAATTTGGCCCTCTCTGCTTTCCTGCCCACTCTATCCTCAAAAGCACCTTTTTTCACTTTTGGCAGCCTCCGGAGCAAAAAAGACAAACGTCCAGCTTTTGCTGCCACAGCAAAGGTGCCAGCGGGGAAAAGTCATGCTGGTCCTCACTGCCTCCTGGAACCCCTTCAAATGCCCCACACAATTTGGCCCTCTCTGCTTTCCTGCTGAGTCTATGCTCAAAAGCACCTTTTTTCACATTTGGCGCCCTCCGCAGCAAAAAAAGACAAACGTCCAGCTTTTGCTGCCACAGCAAAGGTGCCAGCAGGGAAAAGTGATGCTGGTCCTCTCTGCCTCCTGGAACCCCTTCAAATGCCCCACACAATTTGGCCCTCTCTGCTTTCCTGCCCACTCTATCCTCAAAAGCACCTTTTTTCACATTTGGCGCCCTCCGCAGCAAAAAAAGACAAACGTCCAGCTTTTGCTGCCACAGCAAAAGTGCCAGCGGGGAAAAGTCATGCTGGTCCTCACTGCCTCCTGGAACCCCTTCAAATGCCCCACACAATTTGGCCCTCTCTGCTTTCCTGCCCACTCTATCCTCAAAAGCACCTTTTTTCACTTTTGGCGCCCTCCGCAGCAAAAAAGACAAACGTCCAGCTTTTGCTGCCACAGCAAAGGTGCCAGCTAGGAAAAGGGATGCTGGTCCTCACTGCCTCCTGGAACCCCTTCAAATGCCCCACACAATTTGGCCCTCTCTGCTTTCCTGCCCACTCTATCCTCAAAAGCACCTTTTTTCACTTTTGGCGCCCTCCGCAGCAAAAAAGACAAACGTCCAGCTTTTGCTGCCACAGCAAAGGTGCCAGCGGGGAAAAGTCATGCTGGTCCTCACTGCCTCCTGGAACCCCTTCAAATGCCCCACACAATTTGGCCCTCTCTGCTTTCCTGCCGAGTCTATGCTCAAAAGCACCTTTTTTCACTTTTGGCGCCCTCCGCAGCAAAAAAGACAAACGTCCAGCTTTTGCTGCCACAGCAAAGGTGCCAGCTAGGAAAAGGGATGCTGGTCCTCACTGCCTCCTGGAACCCCTTCAAATGCCCCACACAATTTGGCCCTCTCTGCTTTCCTGCCCACTCTATCCTCAAAAGCACCTTTTTTCACTTTTGGCGCCCTCCGCAGCAAAAAAGACAAACGTCCAGCTTTTGCTGCCACAGCAAAGGTGCGAGCAGGGAAAAGTCATGCTGGTCCTCACTGCCTCCTGAAACCCCTTCAAATGCCCCACACAATTTGGCCCTCTCTGCTTTCCTGCTGAGTCTATGCTCAAAAGCACCTTTTTTCACATTTGGCAGCCTCCGGAGCAAAAAAGAGAAACGTCCAGCTTTTGCTACCACAGCAAAGGTGCCAGCGGGGAAAAGTCGCGCTGGTCCTCACTGCCTCCTGGAAACCCTTCAAATGCCCCACACAATTTGGCCCTCTATGTTTTCCTGCCCACTCTATCCTCAAAAGCACCTTTTTTCACTTTTGGCGCCCTCCGCAGCAAAAAAGACAAACGTCCAGCTTTTGCTGCCACAGCAAAGGTGCCAGCGGGGAAAAGTCATGCTGGTCCTCACTGCCTCCTGGGACCCCTTCAAATGCCCCACACAATTTGGCCCTCTCTGCTTTCCTGCCGACTCTATCCTCAAAAGCACCTTTTTTCACTTTTGGCGCCCTCCGCAGCAAAAAAGACAAACGTCCAGCTTTTGCTGCCACAGCAAAGGTGCCAGCGGGGAAAAGTCATGCTGGTCCTCACTGCCTCCTGGAACCCATTCAAATGCCCCACACAATTTGGCCCTCTCTGCTTTCCTGCCGACTCTATCCTCAAAAGCACCTTTTTTCACTTTTGGCGCCCTCCGCAGCAAAAAAGACAAACGTCCAGCTTTTGCTGCCACAGCAAATGTGCCAGCGGGAAAAGTCATGCTGGTCCTCACTGCCTCCTGGAACCCCTTCAAATGCCCCACACAATTTGGCCCTCTCTGCTTTCCTGCCCACTCTATCCTCAAAAGCACCTTTTTTCACTTTTGGCGCCCTCCGCAGCAAAAAAGACAAACGTCCAGCTTTTGCTGCCACAGCAAAGGTGCCAGCGGGGAAAAGTCATGCTGGTCCTCACT